>NC_140990.1:48114487-48118768 GCF_052327205.1 Somniosus microcephalus
GAACAAAGAAATGAGATCAAAGAACTCCATACTCAGCTAAACAAAACTATGGAGGCCGTAGAAAGGCTCAGCAGGCAACACAAAACTCCTAAGGTCCAAAAACCTGATGACACAAAAACAACACACACAAGGACACAGAACCCGTCGGATGCAACCCCACACGAGAACACATCAAAAGCCCCAAACCCCGCTCTTGCCACACAGTCTATCCCAGAAACCCAGCCAACAACCAGCCCTCAGTCGAGCCATGCCAAGACTACGGCTACCCAGTCCTCACACACAGGAACACAAAAACCATCAGATACCCCCCCAAACGAGGACACACCGAAAACCTCAAACCCTGCTCCTGCCACACAACATATCCCAGAAATCCAGCCAACAACCAGCCATCAGTCGAGTCTTGCCAAGACTACTGTTACCCAGTCTGAAAAACCAGCCCCTCAGGCAGTCCTGCTGACCGACTCCAACGGAAAGTTTCTGGACCCCCAGAGGCTGTTCCCAGGCCATCAAGTCCTGAAAAAATGGTGCAGCAACACAGACCAAGCAATGAAGATCCTGAACAAAGAATCCCTTGGTAGCCCCAAATGGATTGTAATCCACACAGGCACGAACGACCTACGCACACTACGGGGAGACACTGCTAGGGCAATGAGCAAGATGGCGGAAAAGGCCAGCAGGGAATTCCCCGAGACACAGATCGTGATCTCCACACTACTGCCCAGAAAGGACACCCCAGCCCATATAATCCACAACGCCAACAGGGAAATCGACAAGAGATGTTCTGTCCTCCCCAACGTCTACCTGGCCCATCATCCAAACATCAACACAAGGGACCTCTATGACGAAATACATCTACTCAAACAGCGGATGTGGGTCTTCGCAAAAAACCTCATAAACACTGCCAAAAGACGCAGCCATCCCACCCCCTCTACCATTGGGAGCCCTAACCCAAACAGGACCACCAATGCACCCCACCCCCAATACAAAACCAACAACAGAACCGTGCTTTTATACCTGACCCAAGACGCCCCTCTAGACCACAGACTGTAGACCAAGAACTGAGAAAGATCATGACGATGATGAACAGCCTGATAGAAAGCCGGAGAGGAATGCACTAAATTATTAATATTGTTATTTATCATTATCATTATTGTTATCTTATCAGTATTATTACTATTATTAGATAGCTATATGTGCATGCCTCATGAAATTTATACTAAATCATCATTTAGCATTATAGAAAATAGTGTTTCCACACTCATCCCACAAAATAGGTCCATTTTATTTCGTTTTTTTGAACTATATAAATGCGTTCTTTCCACATAAGCTGCTGGAATATCCAGGGCCTCCGCTCCTCAACTTTTGGGATGAAGAGTACAGACCCTGAATTCCTAAAAGCTATAAAAGACATTGATATAATTGTGTTAACAGAAACATGGTGCCAAAAGGACGTGCCGACCCATTGTCCTCCAATGTACCATGAAATCATTGTGCCCTCAGTAAAGAACACTAAAACACGCAAGGGCAGAACCTCCGGGGGAATATTGGTGTGGTATAAGGGAGAACTGGACAAACACATCTCACCGGTAAAACAGGGAAAATCACACGTATGGCTAAAACTAGATAAAAATATAGGAATATCAAAAAAAGATGTTTACTTATGTGCGATCTACATACCTCCAATAGAATCGCCATATTTCGAAGAGGAGTTATTTGATACTCTCCACATGGAAATCAGCCATTTCCAGGCCCAAGGAAAGGTGATAATATGTGGGGACCTAAATGCAAGGACTGGTTGTGAACCTGACTTCATAGACCCACAGGGAAACAACCATGTGTTTGGCCAGACCCCTTTAGATGTCACACCAGCCATCGCAAATCGGAACAACCTTGATCGTGAAATAAATAAAAGCGGTAGGGAGGTAGTGCAACTCTGTCGAGCCTTAGGCCTGTACATAGTTAACGGTAGGTTCAGAGGGGACTCCCGAGGGAGACTCACATACTCCTCAACTCTTGGGTCTAGTGTGGTGGACTATACAATCACTGACCTGGACCCCTGCGATATCAACTCATTCACTGTCAGGCAGCAATCCCCCCTCTCAGACCATAACCAAATAAATATGTACCTTAAACTTTCTGCCCAAACTACAGACACAAAAAAGGAACCCAGTAAGCTCCATAAAATAAACCAGACATACAGATGGGCCCCAGACAGTGGAGAAAAATTCATCACAGCACTAAAGTCACCTGATCTCACAAGTAAAATATCAAAATTTAAAGAAAACCCATACGAGATCACCAGAGATGGTGTAAAACATGGCCATAGAGGATATAAATATGATCTTCCATGAGGCAGCTGTAAAAGCCGACCTTGTGAAACAGAAGAGGAAGCGTCACAAAAGACAAAATAAAAATAAGAAATGGTTTGACCACGAATGCAAAAATGCCAGAAAAGACCTGAGAAAAATATCAAACCAAAAGCATCGCCAACCAAACAATCCGGACCTACGTACTAGATACAATGAAACCCTCAAAAGATATAAACACACCATTAGGAACAAAACACAAAACTATACCCACAAAATACTCGAAGAAATTGAAAACTCCACCAATCCAAAACAATTCTGGGAAATGTGGAATAACCTGAGTACAACACAATTGCAAGCATTACCAATCCAAGATGGCGACATCTGGAGAACACATTTTGAAAACCTCTACAAAGACATCCCAATAAACGAAACAAACCCAAGTCAACATCAGGTCACAGAAAAACTCCACACATTAGAAGCAACAATTAAAGACAACCAAAACCCTCTAGACTCCCCAATCACATGGAAAGAACTGGCCACAAAAACAAAATCTCTCCACCTAAAGAAAGCCTGTGGCCCAGACAACATCAAAAATGAAATGCTCAAGTTCAGCAATATGGAGATGCAGGGTGCGGTACTCAAATTATTCAACATCATATTACGTTCAGGCTGTTTTCCCGATATCTGGTGCCAAGGACTAATCTCCCCCATATATAAAAGTGGAAACAAATCAGACCCAAATAACTACCGCGGCATCTGTGTCAACAGTTGTCTAGGGAAGTTATTCTGCAGTATTCTAAATAGTAGATTACTTGATTTTCTTAACAAACATAATATCCTCAGAAAAAACCAAATAGGCTTTCTTCCAAAACACCGCACCGCCGACCATATCTATACCCTTCACACCCTCATTGAAAAACATATACACCAAACAAAAAATGGGAAAATATTCGCCTGTTTCATCAACTTCAAGAAAGCCTTTGACTCTATATGGCATGAAGGGCTCTATTATAAACTTCTTCAGTGTGGAATAGGGGGCAAAGTCTATGACCTTATTAAATCAATGTATCTGAAAAACAAATGCGGGGTCAAAATTGGAGACAAACGCACTGATTTCTTCACCCAGAGAAGAGGCGTCTGGCAGGGCTGCAATTGAGCCCGACCCTGTTCAACATATACATAAATGAATTAGCAGACATGCTGGAGCAAAGCGAGTCACCAGGTCTCCGTCTCCTGGATGGAGAAGTGAAATCCCTGTTCTATGCGGACGACCTGGTTCTGCTGTCTCCCACAGAACAGGGATTACAGCAACAACTAGACCTACTCGACAAATACTGCCAAAATTGGGTTCTAACAGTAAATCTAAAAAAAACCAACATCATGATTTTTCAAAAAAGGCCCAGATGTCAGGAAAACAAATACCAGTTTACCCTCAGTGATACCACTATAGGACACACTATGAGCTACACCTACCTTGGTCTAACTATTACAGCATCAGGGAGCTTCAACATAGCAGTGAATGCACTAAAAGAAAAAGCCCGAAGAGCCCTATATGCAATAAAAAGAAAATTCTACAACATCCAAATCCCAATCAAAATCTGGCTCAAAATATTTGACAGCATAATCCTGCCCATTGCACTGTACGGTAGTGAAGTATGGGGCCCGCTAAATCACCAAAGCTACACTAAATGGGAAAAACACACAATAGAAGCCCTACATGCAGAATTCTGCCGAAGCATCCTTCGCATCCAAAGAAAAACGCCAACAAATGCATGCAGAGCCGAACTAGGCAGATACCCACTGATAATAAACATCCAAAAACGTGCACTAAACTTCCTAAATCACCTCAAATCTAGCTCCCCAGACACCCTTCATTTCAAAGCCTTTCAGACCCAAGAGCTAAACCCAGAAAAGAGTCCCCTGAGTCAGCTGCTACTGAAACTAAGTACTCAGCCGGACCCTGACCAGCCCC
>NC_140990.1:48119268-48147491 GCF_052327205.1 Somniosus microcephalus
GGTGAGGGGGTTGGAGAGTAGGGGTGAAAGAGGAGTTGGGGTGAGGGGGGTTGGAGAGTAGGGGTGAAAGAGGAGTTGGGGTGAGGGGGTTGGAGAGAAGGGGTGAAAGAGGAGTTGGGGTGAGGGGGTTGGAAAGTAGGGGTGAAAACAGGAGTTGGGGTGAGGGGGTTGGAGAGTAGGGGTGAAAGAGGAGTTGGGGTGAGGGGGTTGGAGAGTAGGGGTAAAAGAGGAGTTGGGGTGAGGGGGTTGGAGAGCAGGGGTGAAAGAGGAGTTGGGGTGAGGGTGGTTGGAGAGTAGGGGTGAAAGAGGAGTTGGGGTGAGTAGGTTGGAGAGTAGGGGTGAAAGGAGTTGGGGTGAGGGGGGTTGGAGAGTAGGGGTGAAAGAGGAGTAGGGGTGAGGGGGTTGGAGAGTAGGGGTGAAAGAGGAGTTGGGGTGAGCGGGTTTGGAGAGTAGGGGTGAAAGAGGAGTTGGGGTGAGGGGGGTTGGAGAGTAGGGATGAAAAGAGGAGTTGGGGTGAGGGGGTTGGAGAGTAGGGGTGAAAGAGGAGTTGGGGTGAGGGAGGTTGGAGAGTGGGTGTGAAAGAGGAGTTGGGGTGAGGGGGGTTGGAGAGTAGGGGTGAAAGAGGAGTTGGAGTGTGGGGGGATGGAGAGTAGGGGTGAAAGAGGAGTTGGGGTGAGGGGGTTTGGAGAGTAGGGTTGAAAGAGGTGTTGCGGTGAGGGTGTTGGAGAGTAGGGGTGAAAGAGGAGTTGGGGTGAGGGGGTTGGAGAGTAGGGGTGAAAGAGGAGTTGGGGTGAGGGGGGTTGGTGAGTAGGAGTGAAAGAGGAGTTGGGGTGAGAGGTTGGAGAGTAGTTGTGAAAGAGGAGTTGGGGTGAGGGGGTTGGAGAGTAGGGGTGAAAGAGGAGTTGGGGTGAGGGGGGTTGGAGAGTAGGGGTGAAAGAGGAGTTGGGGTGAGGGGGTTGGAGAGTAGGGGTGAAAGAGGAGTTGGGGTGAAGGTGTTGGAGAGCAGGGGTGAAAGAGGAGTTGGGGTGAGGGGGGTGGAGAGTAGGGGTGAAAGAGGAGTTGGGGTGAGGGGGTTGGAGAGTAGGGGTGAAAGAGGAGTTGAAGTGAGGGGTTTTGAGAGTAGGGGTGAAACAGGAGTTGGGGTGAGGGGGTTGGAGAGTAGGGGTGAAAGAGGAGTTGGGGTGAGGGGGGTTGGAGAGTAGGGGTGAAAGAGGAGTTGGGGTGAGGGGGTTGGAGAGTAGGGGTGAAAGAGGAGTTGGGGTGAGCGGGATTGGAGAGTAGGGGTGAAAGAGGAGTTGGGGTGAGGGGGGTTGGAGAGTAGGGGTGAAATAGGAGTTGGGGTGAGGGGGGTTGGAGAGTAGGGGTGAAAGAGGAGTTGGGGTGAGGGGTTGGAGAGTAGGGGTGAAAGAGGAGTTGGGTGAGGGGTGATGGAGAGTAGGGGTGAAAGAGGAGTTGGAGTGAGGGTGGTTGGAGAGCAGGGGTGAAAGGATTTGGGGTGTGGGGGGTTGGAGCGTAGGCGTGAAAGAGGAGTTGGGGTGAGGGGGTTTGGAGAGTAGGGGTGAAAGAGGAGTTGGGGTGAGGTGGTTTGGAGAGTAGGGGTGAAAGAAGAGTTGGGGTGAGGGGTTTGGAGAGTGGGGGTAAAAGAGGAGTTGGGTGAGGGTGGTTGGACAGTAGGGGTGAAAGAGGAGTTGGGGTGAGGGGGGTTGGAGAGTAGGGGTGAAAAAGGAGTTGGGGTGAGGGGGTTGGAGAGAAGGGGTGAAAGAGGAGTTGGGGTGAGGGGGTTGGAAAGTAGGGGTGAAACAGGAGTTGGGGTGAGGGCGTTGGAGAGTAGGGGTGAAAAGGAGTTGGGGTGAGGGGGTTGGAGAGTGGGGGTAAAAGAGGAGTTGGGGTGAGGGGGTTTGGAGAGTAGGGGTGAAAGAGGAGTTGGGGTGAGGGTGGTTGGAGAGTAGGGGTGAAAAAGGAGTTGGGGTGAGGGGGTTGGAGAGAAGGGGTGAAGAGGAGTTGGGGTGAGGGGGTTGGAAAGTAGGGGTGAAACAGGAGTTGGGGTGAGGGGGTTGGAGAGTAGGGGTGAAAGAGGAGTTGGGGTGAGGGGGTTGGAGAGTGGGGGTAAAAGAGGAGTTGGGGTGAGGGGGTTTGGAGAGTAGGGGTGAAAGAGGAGTTGGGGTGAGGGTGGTTGGAGAGCAGGGGTGAAAAAGGAGTTGGGGTGAGGGGGTTGGAGAGAAGGGGTGAAAGAGGAGTTGGGGTGAGGGGGTTGGAAAGTAGGGGGTGAAACAGGAGTTGGGGTGAGGGGGTTGGAGAGTAGGGGTGAAAGAGGAGTTGGGGTGAGGGGGTTGGAGAGTGGGGGTAAAAGAGGAGTTGGGGTGAGGGGGTTTGGAGAGTAGGGGTGAAAGAGGAGTTGGGGTGAGGGTGGTTGGAGAGTAGGGGTGAAAGAGGAGTTGGGGTGAGCGGGTTTGGAGAGTAGGGGTGAAAGAGGAGTTGGGGTGAGGGGGTTGGAGAGGAGGGTGAAAGAAGAGTTGGGGTGAGGGAGGTTGGAGAGTGGGTGTGAAAGAGGAGTTGGGGTGAGGGAGGTTGGAGAGTAGGGGTGAAATAAGAGTTGGGCTGAGGGGCGTTGGAGAATAGGAGTGAAAGAGGAGTTGGGGTGAGAGGGTTGGAGAGTAGGGGTGAAAGAGGAGTTGGGGTGAGGGAGGTTGGAGAGTAGGGGTGAAAGAGGAGTTGGGGTGAGGGGGTTGGAGAGTAGGGGTGAAATAAGAGTTGGGGTGAGGGGGGTTGGAGAATAGGAGTGAAAGAGGAGTTGGGGTGAGAGGTTGGAGAGTAGGGGTGAAAGAGGAGTTGGGTGAGGGGGTTGAAGAGTAAGGGGTGAAAGAGGAGTTGGGGTGAGGGTGTTTGGAGAGTAGGGGTGAAAGAGGAGTTGGGGTGAGGGGGTTGGAGAGTAGGGTGAAGGTGTTGGAGAGCAGGGGTGAAAGAGGAGTTGGGGTGAGGGGGGTGGAGAGTAGGGGTGAAAGAGGAGTTGGGGTGAGGGGAGTTGGAGAGTAGGGGTGAAAGAGGAGTTGAAGTGAGGGGTTTGGAGAGTAGGGGTGAAACAGGAGTTGGGGTGAGGGGGTTGGAGAGTAGGGTGAAAGAGGAGTTGGGGTGAGGGGGGTTGGAGAGTAGGGGTGAAAGAGGAGTTGGGGTGAGGGGGTGGAGAGAAGGGGTGAAGGAGGAGTTGGGGTGAGGTGGTTGGAAAGTAGGGGTGAAACAGGAGTTGGGGTGAGGGGGTTGGAGAGTAGGGGTGATAGAGGAGTTGGGGTGAGGGGGTTGGAGAGTAGGGGTAAAAGAGGAGTTGGGGTGAGGGGGGTTGGAGAGCAGGGGTGAAAGAGGAGTTGGGGTGAGGGTGGTTGGAGAGTAGGGGTGAAAGAGGAGTTGGGGTGAGTAGGTTGGAGAGTAGGGGTGAAAGGAGTTGGGGTGAGGGGGGTTGGAGAGTAGGGGTGAAAGAGGAGTAGGGGTGAGGGGGTTGGAGAGTAGGGGTGAAAGAGGAGTTGGGGTGAGCGGGTTTGGAGAGTAGGGGTGAAAGAGGAGTTGGGGGTGAGGGGGTTTGGAGAGTAGGGATGAAAGAGGAGTTGGGGTGAGGGGGTTGGAGAGTAGGGGTGAAAGAGGAGTTGGGGTGAGGGAGGTTGGAGAGTGGGTGTGAAAGAGGAGTTGGGGTGAGGGGGGTTGGAGAGTAGGGGTGAAAGAGGAGTTGGAGTGTGGGGGGATGGAGAGTAGGGTGAAAGAGGAGTTGGGGTGAGGGGGTTTGGAGAGTAGGGTTGAAAGAGGTGTTGCGGTGAGGGTGTTGGAGAGTAGGGGTGAAAGAGGAGTTGGGGTGAGGGGGTTGGAGAGTAGGGGTGAAAGAGGAGTTGGGGTGAGGGGGGTTGGTGAGTAGGAGTGAAAGAGGAGTTGGGGTGAGAGGTTGGAGAGTAGTTGTGAAAGAGGAGTTGGGGTGAGGGGGTTGGAGAGTAGGGGTGAAAGAGGAGTTGGGGTGAGGGGGGTTGGAGAGTAGGGGTGTAAGAGGAGTTGGGGTGAAGGTGTTGGAGAGCAGGGGTGAAAGAGGAGTTGGGGTGAGGGGGGTGGAGAGTAGGGGTGAAAGAGGAGTTGGGGTGAGGGAGGTTGGAGAGTAGGGGTGAAAGAGGAGTTGGGGTGAGGGAGGTTGGAGAGTAGGGGTGAAAGAGGAGTTGGGGTGAGGGGGTTGGAGAGTAGGGGTGAAATAAGAGTTGGGGTGAGGGGGGTTGGAGAATAGGAGTGAAAGAGGAGTTGGGGTGAGAGGTTGGAGAGTGGGGTGAAAGAGGAGTTGGGGTGAGGGGGTTGAAGAGTAGGGGTGAAAGAGGAGTTGGGGTGAGGGTGGTTGGAGAGTAGGGGTGAAAGAGGAGTTGGGGTGAGGGGGTTGGAGAGTAGGGGTGAAGGTGTTGGAGAGCAGGGGTGAAAGAGGAGTTGGGGTGAGGGGGGTGGAGAGTAGGGGTGAAAGAGGAGTTGGGGTGAGGGGAGTTGGAGAGTAGGGGTGAAAGAGGAGTTGAAGTGAGGGGTTTGGAGAGTAGGGGTGAAACAGGAGTTGGGGTGAGGGGGTTGGAGAGTAGGGGTGAAAGAGGAGTTGGGGTGAGGGGGGTTGGAGAGTAGGGGTGAAAGAGGAGTTGGGGTGAGGGGGTTGGAGAGAAGGGGTGAAAGAGGAGTTGGGGTGAGGGGGGTTGGAAAGTAGGGGTGAAATAAGAGTTGGGCTGAGGGGCGTTGGAGAATAGGAGTGAAAGAGGAGTTGGGGTGAGAGGGTTGGAGAGTAGGGGTGAAAGAGGAGTTGGGGTGAGGGAGGTTGGAGAGTAGGGGTGAAAGAGGAGTTGGGGTGAGGGGGTTGGAGAGTAGGGGTGAAATAAGAGTTGGGGTGAGGGGGGTTGGAGAATAGGAGTGAAAGAGGAGTTGGGGTGAGAGGTTGGAGAGTAGGGGTGAAAGAGGAGTTGGGGTGAGGGGGTTGAAGAGTAGGGGTGAAAGAGGAGTTGGGGTGAGGGTGGTTGGAGAGTAGGGGTGAAAGAGGAGTTGGGGTGAGGGGGTTGGAGAGTAGGGGTGAAGGTGTTGGAGAGCAGGGGTGAAAGAGGAGTTGGGGTGAGGGGGGTGGAGAGTAGGGGTGAAAGAGGAGTTGGGGTGAGGGGAGTTGGAGAGTAGGGGTGAAAGAGGAGTTGAAGTGAGGGGTTTGGAGAGTAGGGGTGAAACAGGAGTTGGGGTGAGGGGGTTGGAGAGAAGGGGTGAAAGAGGAGTTGGGGTGAAGGTGTTGGAGAGCAGGGGTGAAAGAGGAGTTGGGGTGAGGGGGGTGGAGAGTAGGGGTGAAAGAGGAGTTGGGGTGAGGGAGGTTGGAGAGTAGGGGTGAAAGAGGAGTTGGGGTGAGGGGGTTGGAGAGTAGGGGTGAAATAAGAGTTGGGGTGAGGGGGGCTGGAGAATAGGAGTGAAAGAGGAGTTGGGGTGAGAGGTTGGAGAGTAGGGGTGAAAGAGGAGTTGGGGTGAGGGGGTTGAAGAGTAGGGGTGAAAGAGGAGTTGGGGTGAGGGTGGTTGGAGAGTAGGGGTGAAAGAGGAGTTGGGGTGAGGGGGTTGGAGAGTAGGGGTGAAGGTGTTGGAGAGCAGGGGTGAAAGAGGAGTTGGGGTGAGGGGGGTGGAGAGTAGGGGTAAAAGAGGAGTTGGGGTGAGGGGGGTTGGAGAGCAGGGGTGAAAGAGGAGTTGGGGTGAGGGTGGTTGGAGAGTAGGGGTGAAAGAGGAGTTGGGGTGAGTAGGTTGGAGAGTAGGGGTGAAAGGAGTTGGGGTGAGGGGGGTTGGAGAGTAGGGGTGAAAGAGGAGTAGGGGTGAGGGGGTTGGAGAGTAGGGGTGAAAGAGGAGTTGGGGTGAGCGGGTTTGGAGAGTAGGGGTGAAAGAGGAGTTGGGGTGAGGGGGGTTGGAGAGTAGGGATGAAAGAGGAGTTGGGGTGAGGGGGGTTGGAGAGTAGGGGTGAAAGAGGAGTTGGGGTGAGGGAGGTTGGAGAGTGGGTGTGAAAGAGGAGTTGGGGTGAGGGGGGTTGGAGAGTCGGGGTGAAAGAGGAGTTGGAGTGTGGGGGGATGGAGAGTAGGGGTGAAAGAGGAGTTGGGGTGAGGGGGTTGGAGAGTAGGGGTGAAAGAGGAGTTGGGGTGAAGGTGTTGGAGAGCAGGGGTGAAAGAGGAGTTGGGGTGAGGGGGGTGGAGAGTAGGGGTGAAAGAGGAGTTGGGGTGAGGGGGGTTGGAGAGTAGGGGTGAAAGAGGAGTTGAAGTGAGGGGTTTGGAGAGTAGGGGTGAAACAGGAGTTGGGGTGAGGGGGTTGGAGAGTAGGGGTGAAAGAGGAGTTGGGGTGAGGGGGGTTGGAGAGTAGGGGTGAAAGAGGAGTTGGGGTGAGGGGGTTGGAGAGTAGGGGTGAAAGAGGAGTTGGGGTGAGGGGGTTGTAAAGTAGGGGTGAAACATGAGTTGGGGTGCGGGGGTTGGAGAGGAGGGGTGAAAGAGGAGTTGGGGTGAGGGGGTTGGAGAGTAGGGGTAAAAGAGGAGTTGGGGTGAGGGGGGTTGGAGAGTAGGGGTGAAAGAGGAGTTGGGGTGAGGGTGGTTGGAGAGTAGGGGTGAAAGAGGAGTTGGGGTGAGTAGGTTGGAGAGTGGGGGTGAAAGGAGTTGGGGTGAGGGGGGTTGGAGGGTAGGGGTGAAAGAGGAGTTGGGGTGAGGGGGTTGGAGAGTAGGGGTGAAAGAGGAGTTGGGGTGAGCGGGATTGGAGAGTAGGGGTGAAAGAGGAGTTGGGGTGAGGGGGTTGGAGAGTAGGGGTGAAATAGGAGTTGGGGTGAGGGGGGTTGGAGAGTAGGGGTGAAAGAGGAGTTGGGGTGAGGGGTTGGAGAGTAGGGGTGAAAGAGGAGTTGGGGTGAGGGGTGATGGAGAGTAGGGGTGAAAGAGGAGTTGGAGTGAGGGTGGTTGGAGAGCAGGGGTGAAAGGATTTGGGGTGAGGGGGGTTGGAGCATAGGCGTGAAAGAGGAGTTGGGGTGAGGGGGTTTGGAGAGTAGGGGTGAAAGAGGAGTTGGGGTGAGGTGGTTTGGAGAGTAGGGGTGAAAGAAGAGTTGGGGTGAGGGGGTTGGAGAGTGGGGGTAAAAGAGGAGTTGGGGTGAGGGTGGTTGGAGAGAAGGGGTGAAAGAGGAGTTGGGGTGAGGGGGGTTGGAGAGTAGGGGTGAAAAAGGAGTTGGGGTGAGGGGGTTGGAGAGAAGGGGTGAAAGAGGAGTTGGGGTGAGGGGGTTGGAAAGTAGGGGTGAAACAGGAGTTGGGGTGAGGGGGTTGGAGAGTAGGGGTGAAAGAGGAGTTGGGGTGAGGGGGTTGGAGAGTGGGGGTAAAAGAGGAGTTGGGGTGAGGGGGTTTGGAGAGTAGGGGTGAAAGAGGAGTTGGGGTGAGGGTGGTTGGAGAGTAGGGGTGAAAAAGGAGTTGGGGTGAGGGGGTTGGAGAGAAGGAGTGAAAGAGGAGTTGGGGTGAGGGGGTTGGAAAGTAGGGGTGAAACAGGAGTTGGGGTGAGGGGGTTGGAGAGTAGGGGTGAAAGAGGAGTTGGGGTGAGGGGGTTGGAGAGTGGGGGTAAAAGAGGAGTTGGGGTGAGGGGGTTTGGAGAGTAGGGGTGAAAGAGGAGTTGGGGTCAGGGTGGTTGGAGAGTAGGGGTGAAAAAGGAGTTGGGGTGAGGGGGTTGGAGAGAAGGGGTGAAAGAGGAGTTGGGATGAGGGGGTTGGAAAGTAGGGGTGAAACAGGAGTTGGGGTGAGGGGGTTGGAGAGTAGGGGTGAAAGAGGAGTTGGGGTGAGGGGGTTGGAGAGTGGGGGTAAAAGAGGAGTTGGGGTGAGGGGGTTTGGAGAGTAGGGGTGAAAGAGGAGTTGGGGTGAGGGTGGTTGGAGAGTAGGGGTGAAAGAGGAGTTGGGGTGAGCGGGTTTGGAGAGTAGGGGTGAAAGAGGAGTTGGGGTGAGGGGGGTTGGAGAGTAGGGGTGAAAGAGGAGTTGGGGTGAGGGGGTTGGAGAGTAGGGGTGAAAGAAGAGTTGGGGTTAGGGAGGTTGGAGAGTGGGTGTGAAAGAGGAGTTGGGGTGAGGGAGGTTGGAGAGTAGGGGTGAAATAAGAGTTGGGCTGAGGGGCGTTGGAGAATAGGAGTGAAAGAGGAGTTGGGGTGAGAGGGTTGGAGAGTAGGGGTGAAAGAGGAGTTGGGGTGAGGGAGGTTGGAGAGTAGGGGTGAAAGAGGAGTTGGGGTGAGGGGGTTGGAGAGTAGGGGTGAAATAAGAGTTGGGGTGAGGGGGGTTGGAGAATAGGAGTGAAAGAGGAGTTGGGGTGAGAGGTTGGAGAGTAGGGGTGAAAGAGGAGTTGGGGTGAGGGGGTTGAAGAGTAGGGGTGAAAGAGGAGTTGGGGTGAGGGTGGTTGGAGAGTAGGGGTGAAAGAGGAGTTGGGGTGAGGGGGTTGGAGAGTAGGGGTGAAGGTGTTGGAGAGCAGGGGTGAAAGAGGAGTTGGGGTGAGGGGGGTGGAGAGTAGGGGTGAAAGAGGAGTTGGGGTGAGGGGAGTTGGAGAGTAGGGGTGAAAGAGGAGTTGAAGTGAGGGGTTTGGAGAGTAGGGGTGAAACAGGAGTTGGGGTGAGGGGGTTGGAGAGTAGGGGTGAAAGAGGAGTTGGGGTGAGGGGGGTTGGAGAGTAGGGGTGAAAGAGGAGTTGGGGTGAGGGGGTTGGAGAGAAGGGGTGAAAGAGGAGTTGGGGTGAGGGGGTTGGAAAGTAGGGGTGAAACAGGAGTTGGGGTGAGGGGGTTGGAGAGTAGGGGTGAAAGAGGAGTTGGGGTGAGGGGGGTTGGAGAGCAGGGGTGAAAGAGGAGTTGGGGTGAGGGTGGTTGGAGAGTAGGGGTGAAAGAGGAGTTGGGGTGAGTAGGTTGGAGAGTAGGGGTGAAAGGAGTTGGGGTGAGGGGGGTTGGAGAGTAGGGGTGAAAGAGGAGTAGGGGTGAGGGGGTTGGAGAGTAGGGGTGAAAGAGGAGTTGGGGTGAGCGGGTTTGGAGAGTAGGGGTGAAAGAGGAGTTGGGGTGAGGGGGGTTGGAGAGTAGGGATGAAAGAGGAGTTGGGGTGAGGGGGTTGGAGAGTAGGGGTGAAAGAGGAGTTGGGGTGAGGGAGGTTGGAGAGTGGGTGTGAAAGAGGAGTTGGGGTGAGGGGGGTTGGAGAGTAGGGGTGAAAGAGGAGTTGGAGTGTGGGGGGATGGAGAGTAGGGGTGAAAGAGGAGTTGGGGTGAGGGGGTTTGGAGAGTAGGGTTGAAAGAGGTGTTGCGGTGAGGGTGTTGGAGAGTAGGGGTGAAAGAGGAGTTGGGGTGAGGGGGTTGGAGAGTAGGGGTGAAAGAGGAGTTGGGGTGAGGGGGGTTGGTGAGTAGTAGTGAAAGAGGAGTTGGGGTGAGAGGTTGGAGAGTAGTTGTGAAAGAGGAGTTGGGGTGAGGGGGTTGGAGAGTAGGGGTGAAAGAGGAGTTGGGGTGAGGGGTTTGGAGAGTAGGGGTGAAAGAGGAGTTGGGGTGAGGGGGTTGGAGAGTAGGGGTGAAAGAGGAGTTGGGGTGAAGGTGTTGGAGAGCAGGGGTGAAAGAGGAGTTGATGTGAGGGGGGTGGAGAGTAGGGGTGAAAGAGGAGTTGGGGTGAGGGGGGTTGGAGAGTAGGGGTGAAAGAGGAGTTGAAGTGAGGGGTTTGGAGAGTAGGGGTGAAACAGGAGTTGGGGTGAGGGGGTTGGAGAGTAGGGGTGAAAGAGGAGTTGGGGTGAGGGGGGTTGGAGAGTAGGGGTGAAAGAGGAGTTGGGGTGAGGTGGTTGGAGAGTAGGGGTGAAACAGGAGTTGGGGTGAGGGGGTTGGAGAGGAGGGGTGAGGGGGTTGGAGAGTAGGGGTAAAAGAGGAGTTGGGGTGAGGGAGGTTGGAGAGTAGGGGTGAAATAAGAGTTGGGCTGAGGGGCGTTGGAGAATAGGAGTGAAAGAGGAGTTGGGGTGAGAGGGTTGGAGAGTAGGGGTGAAAGAGGAGTTGGGGTGAGGGAGGTTGGAGAGTAGGGGTGAAAGAGGAGTTGGGGTGAGGGGGTTGGAGAGTAGGGGTGAAATAAGAGTTGGGGTGAGGGGGGTTGGAGAATAGGAGTGAAAGAGGAGTTGGGGTGAGAGGTTGGAGAGTAGGGGTGAAAGAGGAGTTGGGGTGAGGGGGTTGAAGAGTAGGGGTGAAAGAGGAGTTGGGGTGAGGGGGTTGAAGAGTAGGGGTGAAAGAGGAGTTGGGGTGAGGGTGGTTGGAGAGTAGGGGTGAAAGAGGAGTTGGGGTGAGGGGGTTGGAGAGTAGGGGTGAAGGTGTTGGAGAGCAGGGGTGAAAGAGGAGTTGGGGTGAGGGGGGTGGAGAGTAGGGGTGAAAGAGGAGTTGGGGTGAGGGGAGTTGGAGAGTAGGGGTGAAAGAGGAGTTGAAGTGAGGGGTTTGGAGAGTAGGGGTGAAACAGGAGTTGGGGTGAGGGGGTTGGAGAGTAGGGGTGAAAGAGGAGTTGGGGTGAGGGGGGTTGGAGAGTAGGGGTGAAAGAGGAGTTGGGGTGAGGGGGTTGGAGAGAAGGGGTGAAAGAGGAGTTGGGGTGAGGGGGTTGGAAAGTAGGGGTGAAACAGGAGTTGGGGTGAGGGGGTTGGAGAGTAGGGGTGAAAGAGGAGTTGGGGTGAGGGGGTTGGAGAGGAGGGGTAAAAGAGGAGTTGGGGTGAGGGGGGTTGGAGAGCAGGGGTGAAAGAGGAGTTGGGGTGAGGGTGGTTGGAGAGTAGGGGTGAAAGAGGAGTTGGGGTGAGTAGGTTGGAGAGTAGGGGTGAAAGGAGTTGGGGTGAGGGGGGTTGGAGAGTAGGGGTGAAAGAGGAGTAGGGGTGAGGGGGTTGGAGAGTAGGGGTGAAAGAGGAGTTGGGGTGAGCGGGTTTGGAGAGTAGGGGTGAAAGAGGAGTTGGGGTGAGGGGGGTTGGAGAGTAGGGATGAAAGAGGAGTTGGGGTGAGGGGGTTGGAGAGTAGGGGTGAAAGAGGAGTTGGGGTGAGGGAGGTTGGAGAGTGGGTGTGAAAGAGGAGTTGGGGTGAGGGGGGTTGGAGAGTAGGGGTGAAAGAGGAGTTGGAGTGTGGGGTGATGGAGAGTAGGGGTGAAAGAGGAGTTGGGGTGAGGGGGTTTGGAGAGAAGGGTTGAAAGAGGTGTTGCGGTGAGGGTGTTGGAGAGTAGGGGTGAAAGAGGAGTTGGGGTGAGGGGGTTGGAGAGTAGGGGTGAAAGAGGAGTTGGGGTGAGGGGGGTTGGTGAGTAGGAGTGAAAGAGGAGTTGGGGTGAGAGGTTGGAGAGTAGTTGTGAAAGAGGAGTTGGGGTGAGGGGGTTGGAGAGTAGGGGTGAAAGAGGAGTTGGGGTGAGGGGGGTTGGAGAGTAGGGGTGAAAGAGGAGTTGGGGTGAGGGGGTTGGAGAGTAGGGGTGAAAGAGGAGTTGGGGTGAAGGTGTTGGAGAGCAGGGGTGAAAGAGGAGTTGATGTGAGGGGGGTGGAGAGTAGGGGTGAAAGAGGAGTTGGGGTGAGGGGGGTTGGAGAGTAGGGGTGAAAGAGGAGTTGAAGTGAGGGGTTTGGAGAGTAGGGGTGAAACAGGAGTTGGGGTGAGGGGGTTGGAGAGTAGGGGTGAAAGAGGAGTTGGGGTGAGGGGGGTTGGTGAGTAGGGGTGAAAGAGGAGTTGGGGTGAGGGGGTTGGAGAGTAGGGGTGAAAGAGGAGTTGGGGTGAGGGGGTTGGAAAGTAGGGGTGAAACAGGAGTTGGGGTGAGGGGGTTGGAGAGGAGGGGTGAAAGAGGAGTTGGGGTGAGGGGGTTGGAGAGTAGGGGTAAAAGAGGAGTTGGGGTGAGGGGGGTTGGAGAGTAGGGGTGAAAGAGGAGTTGGGGTGAGGGTGGTTGGAGAGTAGGGGTGAAAGAGGAGTTGGGGTGAGTAGGTTGGAGAGTGGGGGTGAAAGAGGAGTTGGGGTGAGGGGGTTGGAGGGTAGGGGTAAAAGAGGAGTTGGGGTGAGGGGGGTTGGAGAGTAGGGGTGAAAGAGGAGTTGGGGTGAGGGTGGTTGGAGAGTAGGGGTGAAAGAGGAGTTGGGGTGAGTAGGTTGGAGAGTGGGGGTGAAAGAGGAGTTGGGGTGAGGGGGGTTGGAGGGTAGGGGTGAAAGAGGAGTTGGGGTGAGGGGGTTGGAGAATAGGGGTGAAAGAGGAGTTGGGGTGAGCGGGATTGGAGAGTAGGGGTGAAAGAGGAGTTGGGGTGAGGGGGTTGGAGAGTAGGGGTGAAATAGGAGTTGGGGTGAGGGGGGTTGGAGAGTAGGGGTGAAAGAGGAGTTGGGGTGAGGGGTTGGAGAGTAGGGGTGAAAGAGGAGTTGGGGTGAGGGGTGATGGAGAGTAGGGGTGAAAGAGGAGTTGGAGTGAGGGTGGTTGGAGAGCAGGGGTGAAAGGATTTGGGGTGAGGGGGGTTGGAGCGTAGGCGTGAAAGAGGAGTTGGGGTGAGGGGGTTTGGAGAGTAGGGGTGAAAGAGGAGTTGGGGTGAGGTGGTTTGGAGAGTAGGGGTGAAAGAAGAGTTGGGGTAGGGGGTTGGAGAGAAGGGGTGAAAGAGGAGTTGGGTTGAGGGGTTTGGAGAGTAGGGGTGAAAGAGGATTTGAGGTGAGGAGGTTGGAGAGTAGGGGTGAAAGCGGAGTTGAGGTGAGTGTGGTTGGAGAGTAGGGGTGAAAGAGGAGTTGGGGTGAGGGGGGTTGGAGAGTAGGGGTGAAAGAGGAGTTGGGGTGAGGGGGTTGGAGAGTAGGGGTGAAAGAGGAGTTGGGGTGAGGGGGTGCTGGAGTGCAGGGGTGAAAGAGGAGTTGGGGTGAGGGGTTTGGAGAGTAGGGGTGAAAGAGGAGTGGGGGTGAGGGGAGTTGGAGAGTAGGGGTGATATAGGACTTGGGGTGAGGGAGGTTGGAGAGTGGGTGTGAAAGAGGAGTTGGGGTGAGGGGGGTTGGAGTGTAGGGGTGAAAGAGGAGTTGGAGTGTGGGGGGTTGGAGAGCAGGGGTGAAAGAGGAGTTGGGGTGAGGGGGTTTGGAGAGTAGGGGTGAAAGAGGTGTTGCGGTGAGGGGGTTGGAGAGTAGGGGTGAAAGAGGAGTTGGGGTGAGGGGGTTGGAGAGTAGGGGTGAAAGAGGAGTTGGGGTGAGGGGGGTTGGAGAGTAGGAGTGAAAGAGGTGTTGGGGTGAGGGGGTTGGAGAGTGGGGGTGAAAGAGGAGTTGGGGTGTGGGGGGGATTGGAGAGTAGCGGTGAAAGAGGAGTTGGGGTGAGGGGGTTGGAGAGCAGGGTTGAAAGAGGAGTTGGGGTGAGGGTTTTGGAGAGCAGGGGTGAAAGAGGAGTTGAGGTGAGGGGTTGGAGAGTAGGGGTGAAAGCGGAGTTGAGGTGAGGGGGGTTGGAGAGTAGGGGTGAAAGAGGAGTTGGGGTGAGTAGGTTGGAGAGTAGGGGTGAAAGGAGTTGGGGTGAGGGGGGTTGGAGGGTAGGGGTGAAAGAGGAGTTGGGGTGAGGGGGTTGGAGAGTAGGGGTGAAAGAGGAGTTGGGGTGAGCGGGATTGGAGAGTAGGGGTGAAAGAGGAGTTGGGGTGAGGGGGTTGGAGAGTAGGGGTGAAATAGGAGTTGGGGTGAGGGGGGTTGGAGAGTAGGGGTGAAAGAGGAGTTGGGGTGAGGGGGTTGGAGAGGAGGGGTAAAAGAGGAGTTGGGGTGAGGGGGGTTGGAGAGCAGGGGTGAAAGAGGAGTTGGGGTGAGGGTGGTTGGAGAGTAGGGGTGAAAGAGGAGTTGGGGTGAGTAGGTTGGAGAGTAGGGGTGAAAGGAGTTGGGGTGAGGGGGGTTGGAGAGTAGGGGTGAAAGAGGAGTAGGGGTGAGGGGGTTGGAGAGTAGGGGTGAAAGAGGAGTTGGGGTGAGCGGGTTTGGAGAGTAGGGGTGAAAGAGGAGTTGGGGTGAGGGGGGTTGGAGAGTAGGGATGAAAGAGGAGTTGGGGTGAGGGGGTTGGAGAGTAGGGGTGAAAGAGGAGTTGGGGTGAGGGAGGTTGGAGAGTGGGTGTGAAAGAGGAGTTGGGGTGAGGGGGGTTGGAGAGTAGGGGTGAAAGAGGAGTTGGAGTGTGGGGTGATGGAGAGTAGGGGTGAAAGAGGAGTTGGGGTGAGGGGGTTTGGAGAGAAGGGTTGAAAGAGGTGTTGCGGTGAGGGTGTTGGAGAGTAGGGGTGAAAGAGGAGTTGGGGTGAGGGGGTTGGAGAGTAGGGGTGAAAGAGGAGTTGGGGTGAGGGGGGTTGGTGAGTAGGAGTGAAAGAGGAGTTGGGGTGAGAGGTTGGAGAGTAGTTGTGAAAGAGGAGTTGGGGTGAGGGGGTTGGAGAGTAGGGGTGAAAGAGGAGTTGGGGTGAGGGGGGTTGGAGAGTAGGGGTGAAAGAGGAGTTGGGGTGAGGGGGTTGGAGAGTAGGGGTGAAAGAGGAGTTGGGGTGAAGGTGTTGGAGAGCAGGGGTGAAAGAGGAGTTGATGTGAGGGGGGTGGAGAGTAGGGGTGAAAGAGGAGTTGGGGTGAGGGGGGTTGGAGAGTAGGGGTGAAAGAGGAGTTGAAGTGAGGGGTTTGGAGAGTAGGGGTGAAACAGGAGTTGGGGTGAGGGGGTTGGAGAGTAGGGGTGAAAGAGGAGTTGGGGTGAGGGGGGTTGGTGAGTAGGGGTGAAAGAGGAGTTGGGGTGAGGGGGTTGGAGAGTAGGGGTGAAAGAGGAGTTGGGGTGAGGGGGTTGGAAAGTAGGGGTGAAACAGGAGTTGGGGTGAGGGGGTTGGAGAGGAGGGGTGAAAGAGGAGTTGGGGTGAGGGGGTTGGAGAGTAGGGGTAAAAGAGGAGTTGGGGTGAGGGGGGTTGGAGAGTAGGGGTGAAAGAGGAGTTGGGGTGAGGGTGGTTGGAGAGTAGGGGTGAAAGAGGAGTTGGGGTGAGTAGGTTGGAGAGTGGGGGTGAAAGAGGAGTTGGGGTGAGGGGGTTGGAGGGTAGGGGTAAAAGAGGAGTTGGGGTGAGGGGGGTTGGAGAGTAGGGGTGAAAGAGGAGTTGGGGTGAGGGTGGTTGGAGAGTAGGGGTGAAAGAGGAGTTGGGGTGAGTAGGTTGGAGAGTGGGGGTGAAAGAGGAGTTGGGGTGAGGGGGGTTGGAGGGTAGGGGTGAAAGAGGAGTTGGGGTGAGGGGGTTGGAGAATAGGGGTGAAAGAGGAGTTGGGGTGAGCGGGATTGGAGAGTAGGGGTGAAAGAGGAGTTGGGGTGAGGGGGTTGGAGAGTAGGGGTGAAATAGGAGTTGGGGTGAGGGGGGTTGGAGAGTAGGGGTGAAAGAGGAGTTGGGGTGAGGGGTTGGAGAGTAGGGGTGAAAGAGGAGTTGGGGTGAGGGGTGATGGAGAGTAGGGGTGAAAGAGGAGTTGGAGTGAGGGTGGTTGGAGAGCAGGGGTGAAAGGATTTGGGGTGAGGGGGGTTGGAGCGTAGGCGTGAAAGAGGAGTTGGGGTGAGGGGGTTTGGAGAGTAGGGGTGAAAGAGGAGTTGGGGTGAGGTGGTTTGGAGAGTAGGGGTGAAAGAAGAGTTGGGGTAGGGGGTTGGAGAGAAGGGGTGAAAGAGGAGTTGGGTTGAGGGGTTTGGAGAGTAGGGGTGAAAGAGGATTTGAGGTGAGGAGGTTGGAGAGTAGGGGTGAAAGCGGAGTTGAGGTGAGTGTGGTTGGAGAGTAGGGGTGAAAGAGGAGTTGGGGTGAGGGGGGTTGGAGAGTAGGGGTGAAAGAGGAGTTGGGGTGAGGGGGTTGGAGAGTAGGGGTGAAAGAGGAGTTGGGGTGAGGGGGTGCTGGAGTGCAGGGGTGAAAGAGGAGTTGGGGTGAGGGGTTTGGAGAGTAGGGGTGAAAGAGGAGTGGGGGTGAGGGGAGTTGGAGAGTAGGGGTGATATAGGACTTGGGGTGAGGGAGGTTGGAGAGTGGGTGTGAAAGAGGAGTTGGGGTGAGGGGGGTTGGAGTGTAGGGGTGAAAGAGGAGTTGGAGTGTGGGGGGTTGGAGAGCAGGGGTGAAAGAGGAGTTGGGGTGAGGGGGTTTGGAGAGTAGGGGTGAAAGAGGTGTTGCGGTGAGGGGGTTGGAGAGTAGGGGTGAAAGAGGAGTTGGGGTGAGGGGGTTGGAGAGTAGGGGTGAAAGAGGAGTTGGGGTGAGGGGGGTTGGAGAGTAGGAGTGAAAGAGGTGTTGGGGTGAGGGGGTTGGAGAGTGGGGGTGAAAGAGGAGTTGGGGTGTGGGGGGGATTGGAGAGTAGCGGTGAAAGAGGAGTTGGGGTGAGGGGGTTGGAGAGCAGGGTTGAAAGAGGAGTTGGGGTGAGGGTTTTGGAGAGCAGGGGTGAAAGAGGAGTTGAGGTGAGGGGTTGGAGAGTAGGGGTGAAAGCGGAGTTGAGGTGAGGGGGGTTGGAGAGTAGGGGTGAAAGAGGAGTTGGGGTGAGTAGGTTGGAGAGTAGGGGTGAAAGGAGTTGGGGTGAGGGGGGTTGGAGGGTAGGGGTGAAAGAGGAGTTGGGGTGAGGGGGTTGGAGAGTAGGGGTGAAAGAGGAGTTGGGGTGAGCGGGATTGGAGAGTAGGGGTGAAAGAGGAGTTGGGGTGAGGGGGTTGGAGAGTAGGGGTGAAATAGGAGTTGGGGTGAGGGGGGTTGGAGAGTAGGGGTGAAAGAGGAGTTGGGGTGAGGGGTTGGAGAGTAGGGGTGAAAGAGGAGTTGGGGTGAGGGGTGATGGAGAGTAGGGGTGAAAGAGGAGTTGGAGTGAGGGTGGTTGGAGAGCAGGGGTGAAAGGATTTGGGGTGAGGGGGGTTGGAGCGTAGGTGTGAAAGAGGAGTTGGGGTGAGGGGGTTTGGAGAGTAGGAGTGAAAGAGGAGTTGGGGTGAGGTGGTTTGGAGAGTAGGGGTGAAAGAAGAGTTGGGGTAGGGGGTTGGAGAGAAGGGGTGAAAGAGGAGTTGGGTTGAGGGGTTTGGAGAGTAGGGGTGAAAGAGGATTTGAGGTGAGGAGGTTGGAGAGTAGGGGTGAAAGCGGAGTTGAGGTGAGTGTGGTTGGAGAGTAGGGGTGAAAGAGGAGTTGGGGTGAGGGGGGTTGGAGAGTAGGGGTGAAAGAGGAGTTGGGGTGAGGGGGTTGGAGAGTAGGGGTGAAAGAGGAGTTGGGGTGAGGGGGTGCTGGAGAGCAGGTGTGAAAGGGGAGTTGGGGTGAGGGATTTGGAGAGTAGGGGTGAAAGAGGAGTGGGGGTGAGGGGAGTTGGAGAGTAGGGGTGATATAGGACTTGGGGTGAGGGAGGTTGGAGAGTGGGTGTGAAAGAGGAGTTGGGGTGAGGGGGGTTGGAGAGTAGGGGTGAAAGAGGAGTTGGAGTGTGGGGGGTTGGAGAGCAGGGGTGAAAGAGGAGTTGGGGTGAGGGTGTTTGGAGAGTAGGGGTGAAAGAGGTGTTGCGGTGAGGGGGTTGGAGAGTAGGGGTGAAAGAGGAGTTGGGGTGAGGGGGTTGGAGAGTAGGGGTGAAAGAGGAGTTGGGGTGAGGGGGGTTGGAGAGTAGGAGTGAAAGAGGAGTTGGGGTGAGGGGGTTGGAGAGTGGCGGTGAAAGAGGAGTTGGGGTGTGGGGGGGATTGGAGAGTAGCGGTGAAAGAGGAGTTGGGGTGAGGGGGTTGGAGAGCAGGGTTGAAAGAGGAGTTGGGGTGAGGGTTTTGGAGAGTAGGGGTGAAAGAGGAGTTGAGGTGAGGGGTTGGAGAGTAGGGGTGAAAGCGGAGTTGAGGTGAGGGGGGTTGGAGAGTAGGGGTGAAAGAGGAGTTGGGGTGAGGGGGGTTGGAGAGTAGGGGTGAAAGAGGAGTTGGGGTGAGGGGGTTGGAGAGTAGGGGTGAAAGAGGAGTTGGGGTGAGGGGTTGGAGAGTGTGGGTAAAAGAGGAGTTGGTGTGAGGGGGGTTGGAGAGTAGGGGTGAAAGAGGAGTTGGGATGAGGGGGGTTCGAGAGTAGGGGTGAAAGAGGTGTTGGGGTGAGGGGGCTTGGAGAGTACGGGTGAAAGAGCAGTTGGGGTGAGGGGGGTTGGAGAGTAGGGGTGAAAGAGGAGTTGGGGCAAGGGGGATGGAGAGTAGGGGTGAAAGAGGAGTTGGGGTGAGGGAGGTTGGAGAGTGGGTGTGAAAGAGGTGTTGGGGTGAGGGGGCTTGGAGAGTAGGGGTGAAAGAGGAGTTGGGGTGTGGGGGGTTGGAGAGTAGGGGTGAAAGAGGGTTTGGAGAGAAGGGGTGAAAGAGGTGTTGCGGTGAGGGGGTTGGAGAGTCGGGGTAAAAGAGGAGTTGGGGTGAGGGGGTTGGAGAGTAGGGGTGAAAGAGGAGTTGGGGTGACGGGGGTTGGAGTGTAGGAGTGAAAGAGGAGTTGGGGTGAGGGGGTTGGAGAGTCGGGGTGAAAGAGGAGTTGGGGTGAGGGGGGTTGGAGAGTAGCGGTAAAAGAGGAGTTGGGGTGAGGGTGTTGGAGAGCAGGGGTGAAAGAGGAGTTGGGGTGAGGGGGGTGGAGAGTAGGGGTGAAAGAGGAGTTGGGGTGAGGGGGGTTGAAGAGTAGGGGTGAAAGAGGAGTTGGGGTGAAGGTGTTGGAGAGCAGGGGTGAAAGAGGAGTTGGGGTGAGGGGAGTGGAGAGCAGGAGTGAAAGAGGAGTTGGGGTGACGGGAGTTGGAGAGTAGGGGTGAAAGAGGAATTGGGGTGAGGGGAGTTGTAGAGTAGGGGTGAAAGAGGAGTTTGGGTGAGGATGGTTGGAGAGTAGGGGTGAAAGAGGAGTTGGGGTGAGGAGGTTGGAGAGTAGGGGTGCAAGTAATTGGGGTGAGGGGGTTTGGAGAGTAGGGGTTAATAGAGGAGATGGGGTGAAGGTGTTGGAGAGCAGGGGTGAAAGAGGAGTTGTGGTGAGGGGGGTTGGAGAGTAGGGTTGAAAGAGGATTTGGGGTGAGGGGGATGGAGAGTAGGGGTGAAAGAGGAGTTGGTGTGAGGGGGTTGGAAAGTAGGGGTGAAAGAGGAGTTGGGGTGAGGGGGTTGGAGAGTAGTGGTGAAAGAGGAGTTGGGGTGAGGGGGTTGGAGAGCAGGGGTGAAAGAGGAGTTGGGGTGAGGGTAGTTGGAGAGTAGGGGTGAAAGAGGAGTTGGGGTGAGTAGGTTGGAGAGTAGGGGTGAAAGGAGTTGGGGTGAGGGGGGATTGAGAGTAGGGGTGAAAGAGGAGTTGGGGTGAGGGGGTTGGAGAGTAGGGGTGAAAGAGGAGTTGGGGTGAGCGGGGTTGGAGAGTAGGGGTGAAAGAGGAGTTGGGGTGCGGGGGTTGGAGAGTAGGGGTGACAGAGGAGTTGGGGTGAGGGGTTGGAGAGTAGGGGTGAAAGAGGAGTTGGGGTGAGGGGGGTTGGAGAGTAGGGGTGAAAGAGGAGTTGGGGTGAGGGGTTGGAAAGTAGGGGTGAAAGAGGAGTTGGGGTGAGGGGGGTTGGAGAGTAGGGGTGAAAGAGGAGTTGGGGTGAGGGGGTTGGAGAGTAGGGGTGAAATAGGAGTTGGGGTGAGGGGGTTGGAGAGTAGGGGTGAAAGAGGAGTTGGAGTGAGGGTGGTTGGAGAGTAGGGGTGAAAGGAGTTGGGGTGAGGGGGGTTGGAGAGTAGGGGTGAAAGAGGGGTTGGGGTGAGGGGGGTTGCAGCGTAGGGGTGAAAGAGGGGTTGGGGTGAGGGGGGTTGGAGAGTAGGGGTGAAAGAGGAGTTGGGGTGAGGGGGTTTGGAGAGTAGGGGTGAAAGAGGAGTTGGGGAGGGGGGGGTTGGAGAGTAGGGGTGAAAGAGGAGTTGGGGTGAGGGGGGTTGCAGCGTAGGGGTGAAAGAGGGGTTGGGGTGAGGGAGGTTGGAGAGTAGGGGTGAAAGAGGAGTTGGGGTGAGGGGGGTTGGAGAGTAGGGGTGAAAGAGGAGTTGGGGTGAGGGGGTTGGAGAGAAGGGGTGAAAGAGGAGTTGGGGTGAGGGGGTTGGAAAGTAGGGGTGAAACAGGAGTTGGGGTGAGGGGGTTGGAGAGTAGGGGTGAAAGAGGAGTTGGGGTGAGGGGGTTGGAGAGTAGGGGTAAAAGAGGAGTTGGGGTGAGGGGGGTTGGAGAGCAGGGGTGAAAGAGGAGTTGGGGTGAGGGTGGTTGCAGAGTAGGGGTGAAAGAGGAGTTGGGGTGAGTAGGTTGGAGAGTAGGGGTGAAAGGAGTTGGGGTGAGGGGGGTTGGAGAGTAGGGGTGAAAGAGGAGTAGGGGTGAGGGGGTTGGAGAGTAGGGGTGAAAGAGGAGTTGGGGTGAGCGGGTTTGGAGAATAGGGGTGAAAGAGGAGTTGGGGTGAGGGGGGTTGGAGAGTAGGGATGAAAGAGGAGTTGGGGTGAGGGGGTTGGAGAGTAGGGGTGAAAGAGGAGTTGGGGTGAGGGAGGTTGGAGAGTGGGTGTGAAAGAGGAGTTGGGGTGAGGGGGGTTGGAGAGTAGGGGTGAAAGAGGAGTTGGAGTGTGGGGGGATGGAGAGTAGGGGTGAAAGAGGAGTTGGGGTGAGGGGGTTTGGAGAGAAGGGTTGAAAGAGGTGTTGCGGTGAGGGTGTTGGAGAGTAGGGGTGAAAGAGGAGTTGGGGTGAGGGGGTTGGAGAGTAGGGGTGAAAGAGGAGTTGGGGTGAGGGGGGTTGGTGAGTAGGAGTGAAAGAGGAGTTGGGGTGAGAGGTTGGAGAGTAGTTGTGAAAGAGGAGTTGGGGTGAGGGGGTTGGAGAGTAGGGGTGAAAGAGGAGTTTGGGTGAGGGGGGTTGGAGAGTAGGGGTGAAAGAGGAGTTGGGGTGAGGGGGTTGGAGAGTAGGGGTGAAAGAGGAGTTGGGGTGAAGGTGTTGGAGAGCAGGGGTGAAAGAGGAGTTGATGTGAGGGGGGTGGAGAGTAGGGGTGAAAGAGGAGTTGGGGTGAGGGGGGTTGGAGAGTAGGGGTGAAAGAGGAGTTGAAGTGAGGGGTTTGGAGATTAGGGGTGAAACAGGAGTTGGGGTGAGGGGGTTGGAGAGTAGGGGTGAAAGAGGAGTTGGGGTGAGGGGGGTTGGTGAGTAGGGGTGAAAGAGGAGTTGGGGTGAGGGGGTTGGAGAGTAGGGGTGAAAGAGGAGTTGGGGTGAGGGGGTTGGAAAGTAGGGGTGAAACAGGAGTTGGGCTGAGGGGGTTGGAGAGGAGGGGTGAAAGAGGAGTTGGGGTGAGGGGGTTGGAGAGTAGGGGTAAAAGAGGAGTTGGGGTGAGGGGGGTTGGAGAGTAGGGGTGAAAGAGGAGTTGGGGTGAGGGGGTTGGAGAGTGGGGGTGAAAGAGGAGTTGGGGTGTGGGGGGGATTGGAGAGTAGCGGTGAAAGAGGAGTTGGGGTGAGGGGGTTGGAGAGCAGGGTTGAAAGAGGAGTTGGGGTGAGGGTTTTGGAGAGCAGGGGTGAAAGAGGAGTTGAGGTGAGGGGTTGGAGAGTAGGGTTGAAAGCGGAGTTGAGGTGAGGGGGGTTGGAGAGTAGGGGTGAAAGAGGAGTTGGGGTGAGTAGGTTGGAGAGTAGGGGTGAAAGGAGTTGGGGTGAGGGGGGTTGGAGGGTAGGGGTGAAAGAGGAGTTGGGGTGAGGGGGTTGGAGAGTAGGGGTGAAAGAGGAGTTGGGGTGAGCGGGATTGGAGAGTAGGGGTGAAAGAGGAGTTGGGGTGAGGGGGTTGGAGAGTAGGGGTGAAATAGGAGTTGGGGTGAGGGGGGTTGGAGAGTAGGGGTGAAAGAGGAGTTGGGGTGAGGGGTTGGAGAGTAGGGGTGAAAGAGGAGTTGGGGTGAGGGGTGATGGAGAGTAGGGGTGAAAGAGGAGTTGGAGTGAGGGTGGTTGGAGAGCAGGGGTGAAAGGATTTGGGGTGAGGGGGGTTGGAGCGTAGGTGTGAAAGAGGAGTTGGGGTGAGGGGGTTTGGAGAGTAGGAGTGAAAGAGGAGTTGGGGTGAGGTGGTTTGGAGAGTAGGGGTGAAAGAAGAGTTGGGGTAGGGGGTTGGAGAGAAGGGGTGAAAGAGGAGTTGGGTTGAGGGGTTTGGAGAGTAGGGGTGAAAGAGGATTTGAGGTGAGGAGGTTGGAGAGTAGGGGTGAAAGCAGAGTTGAGGTGAGTGTGGTTGGAGAGTAGGGGTGAAAGAGGAGTTGGGGTGAGGGGGGTTGGAGAGTAGGGGTGAAAGAGGAGTTGGGGTGAGGGGGTTGGAGAGTAGGGGTGAAAGAGGAGTTGGGGTGAGGGGGTGCTGGAGAGCAGGTGTGAAAGGGGAGTTGGGGTGAGGGGTTTGGAGAGTAGGGGTGAAAGAGGAGTGGGGGTGAGGGGAGTTGGAGAGTAGGGGTGATATAGGACTTGGGGTGAGGGAGGTTGGAGAGTGGGTGTGAAAGAGGAGTTGGGGTGAGGGGGGTTGGAGAGTAGGGGTGAAAGAGGAGTTGGAGTGTGGGGGGTTGGAGAGCAGGGGTGAAAGAGGAATTGGGGTGAGGGTGTTTGGAGAGTAGGGGTGAAAGAGGTGTTGCGGTGAGGGGGTTGGAGAGTAGGGGTGAAAGAGGAGTTGGGGTGAGGGGGTTGGAGAGTAGGGGTGAAAGAGGAGTTGGGGTGAGGGGGGTTGGAGAGTAGGAGTGAAAGAGGAGTTGGGGTGAGGGGGTTGGAGAGTGGCGGTGAAAGAGGAGTTGGGGTGTGGGGGGGATTGGAGAGTAGCGGTGAAAGAGGAGTTGGGGTGAGGGGGTTGGAGAGCAGGGTTGAAAGAGGAGTTGGGGTGAGGGTTTTGGAGAGTAGGGGTGAAAGAGTTGAGGTGAGGGGTTGGAGAGTAGGGGTGAAAGCGGAGTTGAGGTGAGGGGGGTTGGAGAGTAGGGGTGAAAGAGGAGTTGGGGTGAGGGGGGTTGGAGAGTAGGGGTGAAAGAGGAGTTGGGGTGAGGGGGTTGGAGAGTAGGGGTGAAAGAGGAGTTGGGGTGAGGGGTTGGAGAGTGTGGGTAAAAGAGGAGTTGGTGTGAGGGGGGTTGGAGAGTAGGGGTGAAAGAGGAGTTGGGATGAGGGGGGTTCGAGAGTAGGGGTGAAAGAGGTGTTGGGGTGAGGGGGCTTGGAGAGTACGGGTGAAAGAGCAGTTGGGGTGAGGGGGGTTGGAGAGTAGGGGTGAAAGAGGAGTTGGGGCAAGGGGGTTGGAGAGTAGGGGTGAAAGAGGAGTTGGGGTGAGGGAGGTTGGAGAGTGGGTGTGAAAGAGGTGTTGGGGTGAGGGGGGTTGGAGAGTAGGGGTGAAAGAGGAGTTGGGGTGTGGGGGGTTGGAGAGTAGGGGTGAAAGAGGAGTTGGGGTGAGGGGGTTTGGAGAGAAGGGGTGAAAGAGGTGTTGCGGTGAGGGGGTTGGAGAGTCGGGGTAAAAGAGGAGTTGGGGTGAGGGGGTTGGAGAGTAGGGGTGAAAGAGGAGTTGGGGTGAGGGGGGTTGGAGTGTAGGAGTGAAAGAGGAGTTGGGGTGAGGGGGTTGGAGAGTCGGGGTGAAAGAGGAGTTGGGGTGAGGGGGGTTGGAGAGTAGCGGTAAAAGAGGAGTTGGGGTGAGGGTGTTGGAGAGCAGGGGTGAAAGAGGAGTTGGGGTGAGGGGGGTGGAGAGTAGGGGTGAAAGAGGAGTTGGGGTGAGGGGGGTTGAAGAGTAGGGGTGAAAGAGGAGTTGGGGTGAAGGTGTTGGAGAGCAGGGGTGAAAGAGGAGTTGGGGTGAGGGGAGTGGAGAGCAGGAGTGAAAGAGGAGTTGGGGTGACGGGAGTTGGAGAGTAGGGGTGAAAGAGGAATTGGGGTGAGGGGAGTTGTAGAGTAGGGGTGAAAGAGGAGTTTGGGTGAGGATGGTTGGAGAGTAGGGGTGAAAGAGGAGTTGGGGTGAGGAGGTTGGAGAGTAGGGGTGCAAGTAATTGGGGTGAGGGGGTTTGGAGAGTAGGGGTTAATAGAGGAGATGGGGTGAAGGTGTTGGAGAGCAGGGGTGAAAGAGGAGTTGTGGTGAGGGGGGTTGGAGAGTAGGGGTGAAAGAGGATTTGGAGTGAGGGGGATGGAGAGTAGGGGTGAAAGAGGAGTTGGTGTGAGGGGGTTGGAAAGTAGGGGTGAAAGAGGAGTTGGGGTGAGGGGGTTGGAGAGTAGTGGTGAAAGAGGAGTTGGGGTGAGGGGGTTGGAGAGTAGGGGTGAAAGAGGAGTTGGGGTGAGGGTAGTTGGAGAGTAGGGGTGAAAGAGGAGTTGGGGTGAGTAGGTTGGAGAGTAGGGGTGAAAGGAGTTGGGGTGAGGGGGGATTGAGAGTAGGGGTGAAAGAGGAGTTGGGGTGAGGGGGTTGGAGAGTAGGGGTGAAAGAGGAGTTGGGGTGAGCGGGGTTGGAGAGTAGGGGTGAAAGAGGTGTTGGGGTGCGGGGGTTGGAGAGTAGGGGTGACAGAGGAGTTGGGGTGAGGGGTTGGAGAGTAGGGGTGAAAGAGGAGTTGGGGTGAGGGGGTTTGGAGAGTAGGGGTGAAAGAGGAGTTGGGGTGAGGGGTTGGAAAGTAGGGGTGAAAGAGGAGTTGGGGTGAGGGGGGTTGGAGAGTAGGGGTGAAAGAGGAGTTGGGGTGAGGGGGTTGGAGAGTAGGGGTGAAATAGGAGTTGGGGTGAGGGGGTTGGAGAGTAGGGGTGAAAGAGGAGTTGGAGTGAGGGTGGTTGGAGAGTAGGGGTGAAAGGAGTTGGGGTGAGGGGGGTTGGAGAGTAGGGGTGAAAGAGGGGTTGGGGTGAGGGGGGTTGCAGCGTAGGGGTGAAAGAGGGGTTGGGGTGAGGGGGGTTGGAGAGTAGGGGTGAAAGAGGAGTTGGGGTGAGGGGGTTTGGAGAGTAGGGGTGAAAGAGGAGTTGGGGAGGGGGGGGTTGGAGAGTAGGGGTGAAAGAGGAGTTGGGGTGAGGGGGGTTGCAGCGTAGGGGTGAAAGAGGGGTTGGGGTGAGGGAGGTTGGAGAGTAGGGGTGAAAGAGGAGTTGGGGTGAGGGGGTTTGGAGAGTAGGGGTGAAAGAGGAGTTGGGGTGTGGGGTTGGAGAGAAGGGGTGAAAGAGGAGTTGGGTTGAGGGGTTTGGAGAGTCGGGGTGAAAGAGGAGTTGAGGTGAGGAGGTTGGAGAGTAGGGGTGAAAGCGGAGTTGAGGTGAGTGGGGTTGGAGAGTAGGAGTGAAAGAGGAGTTGGGGAGAGGGGGTTGGAGAGTAGGGGTGAAAGAGGAGTGGGGGTGAGGGGAGTTGGAGAGTAGGGGTGAAATAGGAGTTGGGGTGAGGGGTGTTGGCGAGTAGGGGTGAAAGAGGAGTTGGGGTGAGGGGGTGCTGGAGAGCAGGCGTGAAAGAGGAGTTGGGGTGAGGGGTTTGGAGAGTAGGGGTGAAAGAGAAGTTGGGGTGAGGGAGGTTGGAGAGTGGGTATGAAAGAGGAGTTGGGGTGAGGGGGCTTGGAGAGTAGGGGTGAAAGAGGAGTTGGAGTGTGGGGGGTTGGAGAGTAGGGGTGAAAGAGGAGTTGGGGTGAGGGGGTTTGGAGAGTAGGGGTGAAAGAGGTGTTGCGGTGAGGGGGTTGGAGAGTAGGGGTGAAAGAGGAGTTGGGGTGAGGGGGTTGGAGAGTAGGGGTGAAAGAGGAGTTGGGGTGAGGGGGGTTGGAGAGTAGGAGTGAAAGAGGAGTTGGGGTGAGGGGGTTGGAGAGTAGGGGTGAAAGAGGAGTTGGGGTGAGGGGGGTTGGAGAGCAGCGGTGAAAGAGGAGTTGGGGTGAGGGCGTTGGAGAGCAGGGGTGAAAGAGGAGTTGGGGTGAGGGTTTTGGAGAGTAGGGGTGAAAGAGGAGTTGAGGTGAGGGGGTTGGAGAGTAGGGGTGAAAGCGGAGTTGGGGTGAGGCGGGTTGGAGAGTAGGGGTGAAAGAGGAGTTGGGGTGAGGGGGTTGGAGAGTAGGGGTGAAAGAGGAGTTGGGGTGTGGGGGGGATTGGAGAGTAGCGGTGAAAGAGGAGTTGGGGTGAGGGGGTTGGAGAGCAGGGGTGAAAGAGGAGTTGGGGTGAGGGTTTTGGAGAGTAGGGGTGAAAGAGGAGTTGAGGTGAGGGGGTTGGAGAGTAGGGGTGAAAGCGGAGTTGAGGTGAGGGGGGTTGGAGAGTGGGGGTGAAAGAGGAGGTGGGGTGAGGGGGGTTGGAGAGTAGGGGTGAAAGAGGAGTTGGGGTGAGGGGGTTGGAGAGAAGGGGTGAAAGAGGAGTTGGGGTGAGGGGGTTGGAGAGTAGGGGTAAAAGAGGAGTTGGGGTGAGGGGGGTTGGAGAGTAGGGGTGAAAGAGGTGTTGGGGTGAGGGGGCTTGGAGAGTACGGGTGAAAGAGCAGTTGGGGTGAGGGGGGTTGGAGAGTAGGGGTGAAAGAGGAGTTGGGGCGAGGGGGTTGGAGAGTAGTGGTGAAAGAGGAGTTGTGGTAGGGGGTTGGAGAGAAGGGGTGAAAGAGGAGTTGGGGTGAGGGGTTTGGAGAGTAGGGGTGAAAGAGGAGTTGAGGTGAGGGGGTTGCAGAGTAGGGGTGAAAGCGGAGTTGAGGTGAGGGGGGTTGGAGAGTAGGGGTGAAAGAGGACTTGGGGTGAGGGGGTTGGAGAGTAGTGGTGAAAGAGGAGTTGGGGGGAGGGGTTGGAGAGTGTGGGTGAAAGAGGAGTTGGGGTGAGGGGGGTTGGAGAGCAGGGGTGAAAGAGGACTTGGGGTGAGGCGGTTGGAGAGTAGTGGTGAAAGAGGAGTTGGGGGGAGGGGTTGGAGAGTGTGGATGAAAGAGGAATTGGGGTGAGGGGGTTTGCAGCGTAGGGGTGAAAGAGGAGTTGGGGTGAGGGAGGTTGGAGAGTAGGGGTGAAACAGGAGTTGGGGTGAGGGGGTTTGGAGAGTAGGGGTGAAAGAGGAGTTGGGGTAGGGGGTTGGAGATTAGGGGTGAAAGAGGAGTTGGGGTGAGGAGGTTGGAGAGTAGGGGTGCAAGTAGTTGGGGTGAGGGGGTTTGGAGAGTAGGGGTTAATAGAGGAGATGGGGTGAAGGTGTTGGAGAGCAGGGGTGAAAGAGGAGTTGTGGTGAGGGGGGTTGGAGAGTAGGGGTGAAAGAGGATTTGGGGTGAGGGGGATGGAGAGTAGGGGTGAAAGAGGAGTTGGTGTGAGGGGGTTGGAAAGTAGGGGTGAAAGAGGAGTTGGGGTGAGGGGGTTGGAGAGTAGTGGTGAAAGAGGAGTTGGGGTGAGGGGGTTGGAGAGTAGGGGTGAAACAGGAGTTGGGGTGAGGGGGGTTGGAGAGTAGGGGTGAAAGAGGAGTTGGGGTGAGGGTAGTTGGAGAGTAGGGGTGAAAGAGGAGTTGGGGTGAGTAGGTTGGAGAGTAGGGGTGAAAGGAGTTGGGGTGAGGGGGGATAGAGAGTAGGGGTGAAAGAGGAGTTGGGGTGAGGGGGTTGGAGAGTAGGGGTGAAAGAGGAGTTGGGGTGAGCGGGGTTGGGGAGTAGGGGTGAAAGAGGAGTTGGGGTGCGGGGGTTGGAGAGTAGGGGTGACAGAGGAGTTGGGGTGAGGGGTTGGAGTAGGGGTGAAAGAGGAGTTGGGGTGAGGGGGGTTGGAGAGTAGGGGTGAAAGAGGAGTTGGGGTGAGGGGGGTTGGAGAGTAGGGGTGAAAGAGGAGTGGGGGTGAGGGGAGTTGGAGAGTAGGGGTGAAATAGGAGTTGGGGTGAGGGGTGTTGGCGAGTAGGGGTGAAAGAGGAGTTGGGGTGAGGGGGTGCTGGAGAGCAGGCGTGAAAGAGGAGTTGGGGTGAGGGGTTTGGAGAGTAGGGGTGAAAGAGAAGTTGGGGTGAGGGGGGTTCGAGAGTAGGGGTGAAAGTGGTGTTGGGGTGAGGGGGCTTGGAGAGTAGGGGTGAAAGAGGAGTTGGGGTGAGGGGGGTTGGAGAGTAGGGGTGAAAGAGGAGTTGGGGTGAGGGGGTTGGAGAGTAAGGGTGAAAGAGGAGTTGGGGTGAGGGAGGTTTGAGAGTGGGTATGAAAGAGGAGTTGGGGTGAGGGGGCTTGGAGAGTAGGGGTGAAAGAGGAGTTGGAGTGTGGGGGGTTGGAGAGTAGGGGTGAAAGAGGAGTTGGGGTGAGGGGGTTTGGAGAGTAGGGGTGAAAGAGGTGTTGCGGTGAGGGGGTTGGAGAGTAGGGGTGAAAGAGGAGTTGGGGTGAGGGGGTTGGAGAGTAGGGGTGAAAGAGGAGTTGGGGTGAGGGGGGTTGGAGAGTCGGAGTGAAAGAGGAGTTGGGGTGAGGGGGTTGGAGAGTAGGGGTGAAAGAGGAGTTGGGGTGAGGGGGGTTGGAGAGCAGCGGTGAAAGAGGAGTTGGGGTGAGGGCGTTGGAGAGCAGGGGTGAAAGAGGAGTTGGTG
>NC_140990.1:48147991-48261590 GCF_052327205.1 Somniosus microcephalus
CTTTCACCCTTTCTCTCCAACCCCCCTCATCCGAACTCCTCTTTCACCCCACTCTCCAACCCCTCAACCCAACCCTTCTTTCACTCCTACTCTCCAAACTCCCCTCACCGCAACTCCCCTTTCACACCTAATCTCCAACCCCCTCACCCCAACTCCTCTTTCACCCCTACTCTCCAAACCCCCTCACCCCAACTCCTCTTTCACCTCTCTCTCCAACTCCACTCACCCCAACTCCTCTTTCACCCCTACTCTCCAACCCCCTCACCCCAACTCCTCTTTCACCTCTACTCTCCATCCCCCTCACCCCAACTCCTCTTTCACCCCTACTCTCGAACCCCTCACCCCAAATCCTTTCACCACTACTCTCCAACCCGCTCACCCCAACTCCTCTTTCACCCCTACTCTCCAACCCCCTCACCCCAACTCCTCCTTCACCCCTACTCTCCAACCCCCTCACCGCAACTCCTCTTTCACCCCTACTCTCCAACCCCCTCACCCCAACTCCTCCTTCACCCCTACTCTCCAACCCCCTCACCCCAACTCCTCTTTCACCCCTACTCTCCAAGCCCCCTCACCCCAACTCCTCTTTTACCCTCCTCTCCAACCCCCCTCACCCCAACTCCACTTTCATCCCTACTCTCCAACCCCCTCACCCCAACTCCTCTTTCACCCCTACTCTCCCACACCCCTCACCCCAACCCCTCCTTCACCCCTACACTCCAAACCCTCACCCCAAGTCCTCTTTCACCCCTACTCTCCTGCCCTCTCACTCCAACTCCTCTTTCACCCCTACTCTCCAAACCCCCCTCACCCCAACTCCTCTTTCACCCCCACTCTCCTACCCTCCTTCACCCCAACTCCTCCTTCACCCCTAATCTCCAAACCCCCCTCACCCCAACTCCTCCTTCAATCCTGCTCTCCAACCCCCCTTACCCCAACTACTTTTTCACCATTACTCTCCAAACCCCCTCACCCCAACTCCTCTATCACCCCTACTTCCAACCCCTCACCCCAACTCCTATTTCAACCCCACTCTCCAACTCCTCTTTCACCCCCACTCTCCTACCCTCCTTCACCCCAACTCCGCTTTCACCCCCACTCTCCAACCCCCCTTCACCCCTACTCTCCAAACCCCCCTCACCCCAACTGCTCCTTCAACCCTGCTCTCCAACCCCCCTCACCCCAACTACTTTTTCACCGTTACTCTCCAAACCCCCTCACCCCAACTCCTCTTTCACCCTACTCTCAAACCCCACACCACAACACCTCTTTCACCCCTACTCTCCTACTCGCTCACCCCAACACCTCTTTCACTCCTACTCTACAAAACCTCACCCCAACTCCTCTTTCACTCCTACTCTTCAACCCCCCTCATCTGAACTCCTCTTTCACTCCTACACTCCAAACCTGCTCGCACGAACTCCACTTTCAGCCCTACTCTCCAACCCCCCTCATCCAAACTCCTTTTTCACCCCTACACTCCAAACCCCTCAACACAACTCCTCCTTCACCCCTACTCTCCAACCCTTACCCCAACTCCGCTTTCACCCCAACTCTTCAACCCCCCTCATCCGAAATCTTTCACCCCTACTCTCCCACCATCTCACCCAAACTCCTCATGCATCCCTACTCTGCAAACCCCTCTGCCCTACTCCCCTTTCACGCCTACTCCGCTTGCACCCCTACTCTCCAAACCCCTCAGCCCAGTTCATCTTTCACCCCGAAACTCCAACCCCTCACCCCATCTCCTCTTTCTCCCATACTCCCCAACCGCCCTCACCCCAACTCCACTTTTACCCCTACTCTCCAACCCCCCTCACCCCAACTCCTCTTTCACCGCTACTCTCCAACCCCCCTCACCCCAACTCCTCTTTCACCCCTACTCTCCAACCCCCCTCACACCAACTCCTCTTTCACCCCTACTCTCCAACCCCCCTCACCCCAACTCCTCTTTCACCCCTACTAGCCAACCCCCCTCACCCCAACTCCTCTTTCAACCCTACTCTCCAACCCCCCTCACCCCAACTCCTCTTTCACCCCTACTCTCCAAACTCCCCTCACCGCAACTCCCCTTTCACACCTAATCTCCAACCCCCCTCACCCCAACTCCACTTTCACCCCTACTCTCCAAACCCCCTCACCCCAACTCCTCACCCTGCTCTCCAAGCCCCCTCACCCCAACTACTTTTTCACCGTTACTCTCCAAACCCGCTCACCCCAACTCCTCTTTCACACCTACTCTCGAAAACCCTCACCCCAACTCCTCTTTCACTCCTACTCTTCAACCCCCCTCATCCGAACTCCTCTTTCACCCCGACACTCCATCCCCCCTCAACAGCAACTCCTCCTTCTCCCCTACTCTCCAACCCTTACCCAACTCTGCTTTCACACCTACTCTCCAACCACCCTCACCCCAACACCTCTTTCACCACTACTCTCTAACCCCCTCACCCCAACTCCTCTTTCACCCCTACTCTCCAACCCCCTCGTCCCAACTCCTCTTTCACCCCTACTCTCCAACCCCCTCATCCCAACTCCTCTTTCACCCCTACTCTCCAACCCCCTCACCCCAACTCCTCTTTCACCCCTACTCTCCAACCCCCTCACCCCAACTCCTCTTTCACCCCTACTCTCCAACCCCCTCATCCCAACTCCTCTTTCACTCCTACTCTCCAACCCCCTCACCCCAACTCCTCTTTCACTCCTACTCTCCAACAACCCTCACCCCAACTCCTCTCTCACCCCTACTCTCTAACCCCCCTCAACCCAACTCCTCCTTCACCCCTTCTCTCCATCCCCCCACACCCCAACTCCTCTTTTACCCCTACTCTCTAACCCCCCTCAACCCAACTCCTCTTTCACCCCTTCTCTCCATCCCCCCACACCCCAACTCCTCTTTTACCCCTACTCTCCAACCCCCTCACCCCAACTCCTCTTTCACCCCTACTCTCCAACCCCCTCACCCCAACTCCTCTTTCTCCCCTACTCTCCAACCCCCTCACCCCAACACCTCTTTCACTCCTACTCTCCAACCCCCCTCACCCCAACTCCTCTTTCACCCCTGCTCTCCAACCCCCTCACCCCAACTCCTCTTTCACCCCTACTCTCCAACCCCCTCATCCCAACTCCTCTTTCACTCCTACTCTCCAACCCCCCTCACCCCAACTCCTCTTTCGCCCCTCCTGCTCTCCAACCCCCCTCACCCCAACTCCGCTTTCACCCCTACTCTCCAACAACCCTCACCCCAACTCCTCTTTCAACCCTACTCTCCAACCCCCCTCACCCCAACTCCTCTTTCACCCCTACTCTCCAACCCCTCAACCCAACTCTTCTTTCACTCCTACTGTTCAACCCCCGTCACCCCAACTCCTCTTTCACCCCTACTCTCCAAACTCCCCTCACCGCAACTCCTCCTTCAACCCTGCTCTCCAAGCCCCCTCACCCCAACTACTTTTTCACCGTTACTCTCCAAACCCGCTCACCCCAACTCCTCTTTCACACCTACTCTCGAAAACCTTCACCCCAACTCCTCTTTCACTCCTACTCTTCAACCCCCCTCATCCGAACTCCTCTTTCACCCCTACACTCCATCCCCCCTCAACACAACTCCTCCTTCTCCCCTACTCTCCAACCCTTACCCAACTCTGCTTTCACACCTACTCTCCAACCACCCTCACCCCAACACCTCTTTCACCACTACTCTCTAACCCCCTCACCCCAACTCCTCTTTCACCCCTACTCTCCAACCCCCTCATCCCAACTCCTCTTTCACCCCCTACTCTCCAACCCCCTCATCCCAACTCCTCTTTCACCCCTACTCTCCAACCCCCTCACCCCAACTCCTCTTTCACTCCTACTCTCCAACCCCCCCTCACACCAGCTCCTCTTTCACCCCTACTCTCCAACCCCCTCATCCCAACTCCTCTTTCACCCCTACTCTCCAACCCCCCTCACCCCAACTCCTCTTTCACCCCTACTCTCCAACCCTCTCACCCCAACTCCTCTTTCACCCCTACTCTCCAACCCCCTCACCCCAACTCCTCTTTCACCCCTACACTCCAACGCCCTCACCCCATCTCCTCTTTCACCCCTACACTCCAGCGCCCTCACCCCATCTCCTCTTTCACCCCTACTCTCCAACCCCCCTCACCCCAACTCCACTTTCACCCCTGCACTCCAACCCTCACCCCAACTCGTCTTTAACGCTACTCTCCTGCCCTCTCACTCCAACTCTTCTTTCGCCCCCACTCTCCAACTCCTCTTTCACCCCCACTCTCCTACCCACCTTCACCCCAACTCCTCTTTCACCCCCACTCTCCAAACCCCCTCACCCCAACTCCTCCTTCAACCCTGCTCTCCAAGCCCCCTCACCCCAACTACTTTTTCACCGTTACTCTCCAAACCCGCTCACCCCAACTCCTCTTTCACACCTACTCTCGAAAACCTTCACCCCAACTCCTCTTTCACTCCTACTCTTCAACCCCCCTCATCCGAACTCCTCTTTCACCCCTACACTCCATCCCCCCTCAACACAACTCCTCCTTCTCCCCTACTCTCCAACCCTTACCCAACTCTGCTTTCACACCTACTCTCCAACCACCCTCACCCCAACACCTCTTTCACCACTACTCTCTAACCCCCTCACCCCAACTCCTCTTTCACCCCTACTCTCCAACCCCCTCATCCCAACTCCTCTTTCACCCCTACTCTCCAACCCTCTCATCCCAACTCCTCTTTCACCCCTACTCTCCAACCCCCTCACCCCAACTCCTCTTTCACTCCTACTCTCCAACCCCCCCTCACACCAGCTCCTCTTTCACCCCTACTCTCCAACCCCCTCATCCCAACTCCTCTTTCACCCCTACTCTCCAACCCCCCTCACCCCAACTCCTCTTTCACCCCTACTCTCCAACCCTCTTACCCCAACTCCTCTTTCGCCCCTACTCTCCAACCCCCTCACCCCAACTCCTCTTTCACCCCTACACTCCAACGCCCTCACCCCATCTCCTCTTTCACCCCTACACTCCAGTGCCCTCACCCCATCTCCTCTTTCACCCCTACTCTCCAACCCCCCTCACCCCAACTCCACTTTCACCCCTGCACTCCAACCCTCACCCCAACTCGTCTTTAACGCTACTCTCCTGCCCTCTCACTCCAACTCTTCTTTCGCCCCCACTCTCCAACTCCTCTTTCACCCCCACTCTCCTACCCACCTTCACCCCAACTCCTCTTTCACCCCCACTCTCCAAACCCCCCTCACCCCAACTCCTCCTTCAACCCTGCTCTCCAACCCCCCTCAACACAACTCCTCATTCACCCCTACACTCCAAACGCTCTCGCACCAACTCGTCTTTCACCCCTACCCTCCAACCCCCCTCATCCGAACTCCTCCTTCACCCCTACTCTCCAAACTTCACCCCGACTCTCCAACCCCCCTGATCCGAACTCCTCTTTCACCCTCCTCTCCAACTTCCTCATCCCATCTCCGCTTTCACTCCTACTCTCCAACCCCCTCACTCCAACTCCTCTTTCACCCATACTCTCTAACCGCCCTCACCCTAACTCTTCTTTCACCCCTACTCTCCCACCCTCTCACCCAAACTCCTCATGCATCCCTACTCTCCAAACCCCTCAGCCCGACTCCCCTTTCACACCTACTCCTCTTGCACCCCTACTCTCCAAACCCCTCCCCCCAATTCATCTTTCACCCCGAAACTCCAACCCCTCACCCCATCTCCTCTTTCACCCATACTCTCCAACCCCCCTCACCTCAACTCCTCTTACACTCCAACTCTCCAACCCCCCTAACCCCAACTCCTCTTCCACCACAACACCCCAAACCCCCTCAGCCAACTCCTTTCACCCCTACTCTCCGACCCCCCTCACCCCAACTCCTCTATCACCCCAACTCTCCAACGCCCTCACCCCAACTCCTCTTTCAACCCTACTCTCCATCCCCCTCACCCCAACTCCTCTTTCACCCCTACTCTCCAACCCTTCTCACCCCAACTCCTCTTTCACCCCTACACTCCATTCCCCCTCACCCCAACTCCTCTTTCACCCCTACTCTCCAACCCCCTTACCCCAACTCCTCTTTCACCCCTACTCGCCAACATCCCTCACCCAACTCCTCTTTCACCCCTACTCTCCAAACCCCTCACCCCAACTCCTCTTTCACCCCTACTCTCCAACTCCCCTCATCCCATCTCCTCTTTCACCCCTACACTCCAAACTCTCACCCCACCTCCTCTATCACCCCTACATTCCAACCCCCCTCACCCCAACTCCTCTTTCACCCCTACTCTCCAACCCCCTCACCCCAGCTCCTCTTTCACCCCTACTCTCCAACCCTCCCTCACCCCAACTCCTCTTTCTCCCTACTCTCCAATCTCCCCTCACCCCAACTCCTCTTTCACCCTACACTCCAACCCCCATCACCCCAACTCCTCTTTCACCCCTACCCTCCATCCCCCTCAACCCAACTCCTCTTTCACCCCCACTCTCCATCCCCCTAACACCAACTCCTCTTTCACCCCTACTCTCCAACCCGCTCACCCCAACTCCTCTTTCACCCCTCCTCTCCAAACCCCCTCACCCCAACTCCTCTTTCACCCCTACTCTCCCACCCCCCTCACCCCAACCCCTCTTTCACCCCTAAACTCGAAACCCTCACCCCAACTCCTCTTTCACCCCTCCTCTCCAACCCCTCACCCCAACTCCTCTTTCACCCCTACACTCCAAACCCCTCCCCAACTCCTCTTTCACCCCTACTCTCCACCCCCCCTCCTCTTTCACCCCTGCGCTCCAACCCCCCTCACCCCACCTCCTCTTTCACCCCTACTCTCCAACCCCCTCACCCCAACTCCTCTTTCACCCCCACTCTCCATCCCCGCTCAGCCCAACTCCTCTTTCACCCCTGCTCTCCAAACCCCTCACCCCAACTCCTCTTTCACCCCTACCCTCCAACCCCCTCACCCCAACTCCTCTTTCACCCCAACTCTCCAACCCCCCTCCCCCAACTCTTCTTTCACCCCTACTCCCCAACCCCCCTCACCCCAACTCCTCTTTCACCCCTACTCTCCAACCCCCTCACCCCAACTCCTCTTTCACCCCTACTCTCCAACCCCCTCACCCCAACTCCTCTTTCACCCCTACTCTCCAACCCCCTCACCCCAACTCCTCTTTCACCCCTACCCTCCAACCCCCTCACCCCAACTCCTCTTTCACCCCTACTCTCCAAACCCCTCACCCCAACTCCTCTTTCACCCCTACTCTCCAACCCCCTCACCCCAACTCCTCTTTCACCCCTACTCTCCAACCCACTCACCCCAACTCCTCTTTCACCCCTACTCTCCAAACCCCTCACCCCAACTTCTCTTTCACCCCTACTCTCCAACCCCCTCACCCCAACTCCTCTTTCACCCCTACTCTCCAAACCCCCTCACCCCAACTCCTCTTTCACCCCAACTCTCCAAACCCCCTCACCCCAACTCCTCTTTCACCCCTACTCTCCAACCCCCTCCCCCCAACTCCTCTTTCACCCCTACTCTCCAACCCCCTCACCCCAACGCCTCTTTCAACCATACTCTCCAACCCCCTCACCCCAACTCCTCTTTCACCCCTACTCTCCAAGACCCTCACCCGAACATCTCTTTCACCGCTACTCTCCAATCCCCCTCACCCCTACTTATCTTTCACCCCTTCTCTCCAACCCATCTCACACCAACTCCTCTTTCACCCCTACTCTCCAACCCCCCTCACCCCACCTCCTCTTTGACCCCTACTCTCCATCCCCCCTCACCCCAACTCCTCTTTCACCCCTACTCTCCAACCGCACTCAACCCAACTCCTCTTTCACCCCTACTCTCCAAAACCCCTCACCCCATCTCCTCTTTCACCCCTACACTCCAGTGCCCTCACCCCATCTCCTCTTTCACCCCTACTCTCCAACCCCCCTCACCCCAACTCCACTTTCACCCCTGCACTCCAACCCTCACCCCAACTCGTCTTTAACGCTACTCTCCTGCCCTCTCACTCCAACTCTTCTTTCGCCCCCACTCTCCAACTCCTCTTTCACCCCCACTCTCCTACCCACCTTCACCCCAACTCCTCTTTCACCCCCACTCTCCAAACCCCCCTCACCCCAACTCCTCCTTCAACCCTGCTCTCCAACCCCCCTCAACACAACTCCTCATTCACCCCTACACTCCAAACGCTCTCGCACCAACTCGTCTTTCACCCCTACCCTCCAACCCCCCTCATCCGAACTCCTCCTTCACCCCTACTCTCCAAACTTCACCCCGACTCTCCAACCCCCCTGATCCGAACTCCTCTTTCACCCTCCTCTCCAACTTCCTCATCCCATCTCCGCTTTCACTCCTACTCTCCAACCCCCTCACTCCAACTCCTCTTTCACCCATACTCTCTAACCGCCCTCACCCTAACTCTTCTTTCACCCCTACTCTCCCACCCTCTCACCCAAACTCCTCATGCATCCCTACTCTCCAAACCCCTCAGCCCGACTCCCCTTTCACACCTACTCCTCTTGCACCCCTACTCTCCAAACCCCTCCCCCCAATTCATCTTTCACCCCGAAACTCCAACCCCTCACCCCATCTCCTCTTTCACCCATACTCTCCAACCCCCCTCACCTCAACTCCTCTTACACTCCAACTCTCCAACCCCCCTAACCCCAACTCCTCTTCCACCACAACACCCCAAACCCCCTCAGCCAACTCCTTTCACCCCTACTCTCCGACCCCCCTCACCCCAACTCCTCTATCACCCCAACTCTCCAACGCCCTCACCCCAACTCCTCTTTCAACCCTACTCTCCATCCCCCTCACCCCAACTCCTCTTTCACCCCTACTCTCCAACCCTTCTCACCCCAACTCCTCTTTCACCCCTACACTCCATTCCCCCTCACCCCAACTCCTCTTTCACCCCTACTCTCCAACCCCCTTACCCCAACTCCTCTTTCACCCCTACTCGCCAACATCCCTCACCCAACTCCTCTTTCACCCCTACTCTCCAAACCCCTCACCCCAACTCCTCTTTCACCCCTACTCTCCAACTCCCCTCATCCCATCTCCTCTTTCACCCCTACACTCCAAACTCTCACCCCACCTCCTCTATCACCCCTACATTCCAACCCCCCTCACCCCAACTCCTCTTTCACCCCTACTCTCCAACCCCCTCACCCCAGCTCCTCTTTCACCCCTACTCTCCAACCCTCCCTCACCCCAACTCCTCTTTCTCCCTACTCTCCAATCTCCCCTCACCCCAACTCCTCTTTCACCCTACACTCCAACCCCCATCACCCCAACTCCTCTTTCACCCCTACCCTCCATCCCCCTCAACCCAACTCCTCTTTCACCCCCACTCTCCATCCCCCTAACACCAACTCCTCTTTCACCCCTACTCTCCAACCCGCTCACCCCAACTCCTCTTTCACCCCTCCTCTCCAAACCCCCTCACCCCAACTCCTCTTTCACCCCTACTCTCCCACCCCCCTCACCCCAACCCCTCTTTCACCCCTAAACTCGAAACCCTCACCCCAACTCCTCTTTCACCCCTCCTCTCCAACCCCTCACCCCAACTCCTCTTTCACCCCTACACTCCAAACCCCTCCCCAACTCCTCTTTCACCCCTACTCTCCACCCCCCCTCCTCTTTCACCCCTGCGCTCCAACCCCCCTCACCCCACCTCCTCTTTCACCCCTACTCTCCAACCCCCTCACCCCAACTCCTCTTTCACCCCCACTCTCCATCCCCGCTCAGCCCAACTCCTCTTTCACCCCTGCTCTCCAAACCCCTCACCCCAACTCCTCTTTCACCCCTACCCTCCAACCCCCTCACCCCAACTCCTCTTTCACCCCAACTCTCCAACCCCCCTCCCCCAACTCTTCTTTCACCCCTACTCCCCAACCCCCCTCACCCCAACTCCTCTTTCACCCCTACTCTCCAACCCCCTCACCCCAACTCCTCTTTCACCCCTACTCTCCAACCCCCTCACCCCAACTCCTCTTTCACCCCTACTCTCCAACCCCCTCACCCCAACTCCTCTTTCACCCCTACCCTCCAACCCCCTCACCCCAACTCCTCTTTCACCCCTACTCTCCAAACCCCTCACCCCAACTCCTCTTTCACCCCTACTCTCCAACCCCCTCACCCCAACTCCTCTTTCACCCCTACTCTCCAACCCACTCACCCCAACTCCTCTTTCACCCCTACTCTCCAAACCCCTCACCCCAACTTCTCTTTCACCCCTACTCTCCAACCCCCTCACCCCAACTCCTCTTTCACCCCTACTCTCCAAACCCCCTCACCCCAACTCCTCTTTCACCCCAACTCTCCAAACCCCCTCACCCCAACTCCTCTTTCACCCCTACTCTCCAACCCCCTCCCCCCAACTCCTCTTTCACCCCTACTCTCCAACCCCCTCACCCCAACGCCTCTTTCAACCATACTCTCCAACCCCCTCACCCCAACTCCTCTTTCACCCCTACTCTCCAAGACCCTCACCCGAACATCTCTTTCACCGCTACTCTCCAATCCCCCTCACCCCTACTTATCTTTCACCCCTTCTCTCCAACCCATCTCACACCAACTCCTCTTTCACCCCTACTCTCCAACCCCCCTCACCCCACCTCCTCTTTGACCCCTACTCTCCATCCCCCCTCACCCCAACTCCTCTTTCACCCCTACTCTCCAACCGCACTCAACCCAACTCCTCTTTCACCCCTACTCTCCAAAACCCCTCACCCCAACTCCTCTTTGACCCCTACTCTCCAAGCCCCCTCACCCCAACTCCTCCTTCACCCCTACTCTCCAAACCCCTCACCCCAACTCCTCTTTCAGCTCTACACTCCAAACCCCCTCACCCCAGCGTTTCTTTCACTCCTACTCTCCATCTCCCCACCCCAACTCCTCTTTCACCCCTACTCTCCAACCCCCCTCACCCCAACTCCTCTTTCACACCTACTCTCCAAACCCCCTCACCCCAACTCCTCTTTCACCCCTACTCTCGAACCCCCTCACCCCAACTACTCTTTTACCCCTACACTCCAAACCCTCACCCCACCTCCTCTTTCCCCCCTACTCTCCAACCCCCCTCACCCCAACTCCTCTTTCACCACTACTCTCCAACCCCCCTCACCCCAACTCCACTTTCACCCCTACTCTCCAACCCCCCTCACCCCAACTCCACTTTCACCCCTACTCTCCCACCCCCCTCACCCCAACTCCTCTTTCACCCCTACTCACCAACCTCCCTCACCCCAACTCCTCTTTCACCCCTACTCTCCAACCCCCCTCTCTAACTTTTACCGCTGCACAATAGAGAGCATGCTGATGAACTGTATCACAGTATGGTATGACAGGAATGCCCTGCAGCGGGTAGTCAAAACTGCCCAACGCATTACCGGCACCCAGCTACCGACCATAGAGCACATATACCAGAAACGCTGTTTACGGGGGTCACGGACCATCATCAAAGACCCTACCCACCCCAGCCACAGTCTGTTCACCCTCCTGCCATCTGGGAGACGCTACAGATGCATTCGCACCTGAACGACCAGATTTAGGAACAGCTTCTTTCCCAGGGCTGTCATCCTACTGAACTCCACAAATAAACTCTAAAGCCTGCACATCTGCCAATGCACTTTATTATGTTTATGTTAATGTATTACAAGCCAAATGAATGTTGAATGTTTAAATGTCTTAATCTAAATGTACACTCTCGGGAGCCACAGGCCTACATTTCGTTGTACTGCACTTGTGCACTAACAATGACAATAAAGTTGATTGATTGATTGATCTGCTCTTTCACCGCTACTCTCCGACCCCCTCGCACCAACTCCTGTTTCACACCTTCTCTCCAAACCCCTTCACCCCAACCCCTCTTTCAACCCTACTCTCCAACCCCCCTCACCCCAACACCTCTTTCACCCCTACTCTCCAACCCCCCTCACCCCAACACCTCTTTCACCCCTACTCTCCAACCCATCCCTCACCCCAACTCCTCTTTCACCCCTACTCTCCAACCTCCCACACCCCAACTCCTCTTTCACCACTACTCTCCAACCCCCTCACCCCAACTCCTCTTTCACCCCTACTCTCCAACCCCCTCACCCCAACTCCTCTTTCACCCCTACACTCCAAACCCCCTCACCCCAACTCCTCTTTCACCCCTACACTCCAACCCCTCACCCCAACTCCTCTTTCACCCCTACTCTCCAACCTCCCACACCCCAACTCCTCTTTCACCACTACTCTCCAACCCCCTCACCCCAACTCCTCTTTCACCCCTACTCTCCAACCCCCTCACCCCAACTCCTCTTTCACCCCTACACTCCAACTCCCTCACCCCAACTCCTCTTTCACCCCTACACTCCAACTCCCTCACCCCAACTCCTCTTTCACCCCTACACTCCAACCCCCTCACCCCAACTCCTCTTTCACCCCTACTCTCCAACCCCCTCACCCCAACTCCTCTTTCACCCCTACTCTCCAAGCCTCTGTAAGGATTCCAGGGGCTTCCTTTAACTGGTTTAAGGTAATCTACCTGGCCAGTAGTCTTTTTGCTGCTGCACTCTAAACCAATTTACAAACAGCGGTTTCGAATCGCTACCCCTCCTTTAGTTCTGAGTGGAGGAACTTATAATTAATGATATTAAAACGGAACAAGTGGTTTGGATGAGAGAAAAAAATCAAGCTTTATTAACTAAAAGAAACTACAATCAAAATATCAAACTATCCCACACGAACACAGTGAAATTGTAAAACTATACAACAGGGGGGTTGCAGACGGCGAAAACGAGGGATACAATGGCTACAATGTTATTTAAACAATCTTAGCAATTCCCTTAAATCACCATCCCCCTTTAACTCTGATGCGCTATCAATTACTCATAAAAGACTGAGAGTTAAGAGAGTACCTAAAGGCTTTTATTAGCAAAGAACAGAGCATGCCTCTCGTGGTTGACTGGGTTCCAAGAAGGCAGGGGGCTGCAGGTCAATCACCTTTATACCTGGGCCTGTGTGGGTGGAGCCAGCCGAGACATGTTGAGGCATGCATAGGTACAGCAGTGTGTAACAACAACAACAACAACAACAACAACAGTGGTTTACCACATTCACCCATTGTTTAAAATTGAGTCCGGCGGGGTGAAGTGTACTAAAGGTTCGTGTAAGTAAGTCTATCAGGTGGCCTTGTATGCCGTCCTGATCGTCGTGGTGGCGGCGGTGATGGTGCAGCATCCAACGTTGAGTCTGGCGCCTTATTGAGTGGTTGGGTGGTCAATGACGGGTCCTGGGGCTGCGGCATGCCGTCTAGCGGGGTTGGGTTGTGGGTAGTGGTGGATGGCAATGGTAGTGTTTCAGGGGCACCCAAAGGTGCGAGATCTCGTGTGGGGGCTGTGTCCTCCCGCCTGTCCGGATATGCTACGTAAGCATACTGGGGGTAGGCGTGGGTAGTGGTGGATGGCGAGGGGGGTGTCTCGGGAGCACCCGAAGGTGCGAGGTCTCGTATGGAGACTGTGTCCTCCCGCCCGTCCAGGTACACCACGTAAGCATACTGAGGGTTGGCATGGAGGAGGCTCACCCTCTCGACCAGGGGGTCCGTCTTATGGGACCTCACGTGCTTCCGCAGTAGGACGGGTCCTGGAGAAGTCAGCCATGTCGGTAACGAGATCCCCGATGTGGACTTCCTGGGGAAGGAGAACATTCTCTCGTGAGGGGTAGCATTGGTGGCTGTACAGAGCAGTGACCAAATGGAATGGCGCGCCGCAGGGAGGACTTCCTGCCAGCGAGAGGTCGGAAGGCCCTTAGATTTCAAGTTTAAAAGGACTGCCTTCCAGACCGTCGCATTCTCCCTTTCCACCTGGCCATTCCCCCGGGGGTTGTAGCTGGTGGTCCTGCTTGTAGCGATACCTCTCGAGAGCAGGTACTGCCGGAGTTCGTCGCTCATAAAGGATGAGCCCCTGTCGCTATGAATATAGCTAGGGAAACCGAATAAGGCGAAGAGGTCATTCAGACATTTAATGACCGTGGTACTGGTCATGTCTGAGCAAGGGATGGCAAACGGGAAACGGGAGCACTCATCAATTATGTTGAGGAAGTACACATTGCGGTCAGAGGAGGGGAGGGGCCCTTTAAAATCGACGCTCAGCCGTTCAAAGGGGCGCGTGGCTTTGATCAGGTTTGCTCTGTCTGGCCTATAAAAATGCGGTTTGCACTCGGCACAGATTTGGCAGTTGCTGGTCATGGCCCTGACCTCCTCGATGGAGTAGGGCAGGTTACGGGATTTGATGAAGTGAAAAAACCTGGTGACCCCCGGGTGGCAGAGGTCATTGTGGAGGGTCTTCAGTCTATCGACCTGCGCGTTGGCGCATGTACCACGTGATAGGGCATCTGGGGGCTCATTGAGTTTCCCGGGCCGGTACAAGATATCGTAATTGTAGGTGGAGAGTTCAATTCTCCACCTCAAGATCTTGTCGTTCTTGATTTTGCCCCTCTGCTTATTATTAAACATAAAAGCTACTGAACACTGGTCAGTGAGCAGGGTAAATCGTTTTCCGGCCAGGTAATGCCTCCAATGTCGCACAGCTTCCACAATGGCCTGGGCCTCCTTTTCGACAGAGGAGTGTCGAATCTCGGGGCCCTGGAGGGTCCTTGAGAAAAAGGCCACAGGTCTCCCCGCCTGGTTAAGGGTTGCAGCTAGGGCAAAGTCGGATGCGTCGCTCTCCACTTGGAAAGGGATGGACTCATCCACAGCGTGCATTGTGGCCTTCGCAATATCTCCTTTTACGAGAGTGAAGGCTGCACAGGCCTCTGCTGTCAGGGGGAAGGAGGTGGACTTGATGAGGGGTCTGGCTTTGTCCGCATAGTTGGGCACCCACTGAGCATAGTACGAGAAAAACCCTAGGCATCTCTTCAGTGCTTTTTGGCAGTGGGGGAGCGGGAGCTCCATAAGGGGGCGCATCCTGTCGGGGTCGGGGCCGATGACTCCGTTCTCCACTACACAGCCAAGAATGGCAAGGCGCTTGGTACGAAACATACATTTGTCCTTGTTGTATGTTAGGTTCAGCCGCTGGGCCGTACGGAGGAATTTCTCTAGATTATCATCATGGTCCTGCTGGTCGCGGCCGCAGATGGTGACGTTGTCTAGATAGGGGAAAGTGGCCTGGAGCGCGTTCTGGTCGACCATCCGGTCCATCTCCCGTTGGAAGACTGAAACCCCGTTGGTGACGCCAAAGGGAACTCTGAGGAAGTGGTAGAGACGACCGTCAGCTTCAAAAGCTGTGTACTGGCGGTCCTCAGCCCTGATGGGGAGCTGGTGGTATGCCGACTTCAGATCAATCGTCGAGAACACCCGGTATTGTGCTATCTGATTGGCCATGTCAGATATGCGGGGGAGTGGGTATGCATCTAGCTGGGTGTAGCGATTGATCGTCTGGCTGTAGTCAATAACTAGGCGCTGTTTTTCGCCAGTCTTCACTACCACCACTTGTGCTCGCCATGGACTGGTGCTACTTTCAATAATCCCTTCCTTCAGGAGTCTTGCTACCTCGGATTTAATGAAGCTCCTATCCCCGGCACTGTAACGCCTGCTTTTGGTAGCGATGGGCTTACAGTCGCGGGTGAGGTTAGCGAACAAGGAGGGGGGGGGACTTTAAGGGTGGAGAGGCTGCAAATGGTGCGCGGCGGGCGATTTAAAAGCTGCTGGCTGCAGACTGTGAGTGGGGGGAGGGGTCCGTCGTACGCTAATGTGACACTCTTAAGGTTGCACTGAAAATCCAACCCCAGTAGAACGGCAGCGCAAAGATGGGGCAGGACCAGGAGTTTAAAATTTTTGTATTCTGTGCCCCTTACTGAAAGGGTCACTACACAGTAGCCACCGACGTCCGCTGACTGGGCTTTGGAAGCCAAAGAGATCCGATGTCGCGTCGGCAGGACCGGGAGAGAGTAACTGCGCACCGTGTCGGGGTGGATAAAGCTCTCCGTGCTCCCGCTGTCAAAAAGGCAGGTAGTGGCGCAGCCGTTTACCTTAATGTGCATCATGGACCTGGACAGTTGATGAGGGAGAGATTGGTCCAGCGTCACGGAGGCCAGCGTATGGTCGAGCGAGTCGATGTGGTCGTCAGATGAGGCGGTGGTTGAGTCCGGGTCCCCCGTGGTTGAAGTTGGAGACGTCCGAGATGGCAGACAAAATGGCGCCGCCCATGGTCCCGATCCCCACGCGGCTGGGGGAGTCCAAGATGGCGGACAAGATGGCTGCCCCCACGGTTCGCACGCGGCGCTGCTGGCGTTAGCGGTTTTACCTTTGCAGGCGCTGACATAGTGTCCTTTCTTCCCGCAGCCGGAGCAGGTAGCGTTTCTCGCCGGGCAGCGTGCTCTGGGGTGTTTTGCCTGGCCACAAAAATAACATTTCTGTGCCTTGGACATCGCAGCAGCAGTTGAAGGTGGCGGTCCCATGACCCAAGGTTGTGGCGTCCACGTTGCGGAGCGGTTAGGGGAGAAGGCGTCCATATTCCTGTGGGCCGCGTCGAGCGAGAGCGCGAGGGACACTGCCTTTCTCAGGTCCATTTCTCCCTTTTCCAACAGTCTCTGCCGGGAGTAGTCGGACCTTAGACCCGCAACGAAAGCGTCTCGGATCAGTCCCTCCGTGTGTGCTGCGGCTGATGCTTCTTTGCAATCGCAGTCTCGGCCGAGTATCCGTAGTGCCCGTAGGAAGGCCTCCACCGATTCCCCGGGCTGCTGTCTGCGGGATCTTAAGAGGTGCCGGGCATAGACCGTATTTACCGGGCGTGCGTATTGCCCTTTTAGCAGACCGAAAGCCGCCGCATAGGTCGTCGCGTCCTGGATTATTGTATAAACTTGGTGGCTCACCTTTGAGGCCAGGATTTCCAACTTGTTTTCGTCCAGGGTCACAGTTGAGGCTTGCAGGTAGGCCTCGAAGCAAAGCAGCCAATGCGCGAATTTGGTAGCCGAACCCGCTTCTTGGGGGTCTAGGTCCAGGCATGTTGGTCTGAGGGCTTGCAGCAGCTCCTGTTGCTCAGCGTTTGGTGCAGCAGCCTGCTGTTCAGCTTTTGGTGCAGCAGCCTGCTGTTCAGCGTTTGGTGCAGCAGCCTGCTGTTCAGCGTTTGGTGCAGCAGCCTGCTGTTCAGCGTTTGGTGCAGCAGCCTGCTGTTCAGCGTTTGGTGCAGCAGCCTGCTGCTCAGCGTTTGGTGCAGCAGCCTGCTGTTCAGCAATTGTCGACATTTTGTTTTTGTTAATAAAATTGATGCGCTATCAATTACTCATAAAAGACTGAGAGTTAAGAGAGTAACTAAAGGCTTTTATTAGCAAAGAACAGAGCATGCCTCTCGTGGTTGACTGGGTTCCAAGAAGGCAGGGGGCTGCAGGTCAATCACCTTTATACCTGGGCCTGTGGGTGGAGCCAGCCGAGACATGTTGAGGCATGCATAGGTACAACAGTGTGTAACAACAACAACAACAGTGGTTTACCACAAACTCCTGCTAGGTTGCCTTGTTGAGGAGTCAGAAACTCTGCTCACATGTGGTCCAGCGAAGAGAGAGAGAGAGAGAGAGCTCACCTATGGTCCCAGGAAGCCAAGAGAGCGAGCTGGCTTCTCAGCCCTATCTTTATATCTGGTGAGCCCCTCCCATCCTGCCTTGCAGGCTGTGTGCAAAATTCCCCACCCAAAAGCGTCCAATACACAAGAGAAAGCTGTGATAGGCTAACGCAAAGTGGTAGGATTGAGTTAATGTGATTTTCGGAGCTCCCTGTGCTGAAACAAAAGGGAGATACAACTGCTCTATTGTCCAGTACTGGGGTGATTTAAAATCCATTCAAATGTTAACGCTTCCCATTCAAGATACAAAAAGTCTCTTCTGCAGTTTAGATGTCCTTTGTCTTCCAAGCCTCCTTTGTCATTCGGCCATGTGGTGCGACTGCCATTTTTATCCCTGGAAATTTAAAAGCTCATCGCCCAGGGATGCTTTAATCAAAAAAATGAATCTTCAGAGCTGTAAATTATTGCGAATTCTTACACCCCCTCACCCCAACTCCTCTTTCACCCCTGCTCTCCAACCCCTCACCCCAACTCCTCTTTCACCCCTGCTCTCCAACCCCTCACCCCAACTCCTCTTTCACCCCTACTCTTCAACCCCTTCTCATCATCCATTCACCTCAATTGAAAGGAAACTGACAGATTGTACCAGTCAGGATTTGAAAGATTTTACAGCAGATTCTAGATGTTCTTGGAGATGGGATCTTTCTCTATTCTGTCCACTTGAGGAGTTGGATAACAGACTTTCTCCTGAATATAGAGCTGGGTTATTGAGCCGTGATTTGTTCACTTGTTCGTCTTGTTGACTCTAAACCTTTGCCAATTATTTGATGTGATCTGTTTACTTGTTCACTTGTTGAGGGGATTCAAATTTAAATTGAAAGCAGGTTTGCAGGCGTGATGCTCTATTCACACATTGAAGGTGAGAGAGATGCTGTGGGACACATGCTATGGCCAGTAGCTGGAAGTGATTAATAGAATGTGTTTTGTGTTTAGTGATCCCGAGCGTGTTACTGAGACCTTCCCTGGATACCAAGGCTAGGAGAGGCACTCTGGAAGGTATGGGGAGCTGGGACTTGTCCATGAGAGTAACCAAAGGTACGAGAACTGAAATAATCTCGAGTTAGAAAGGAGAAAAGGCCCAAAAATGGAGCAGTTAGTAACAGGACATCAATTAGTCTCCTCTTATATGAAATAGGAGCAGGAGTAGGCCATTTGGCCCTTCGAGCCTAGAACGCCAATCAGTAAGATCATGGCTGATCTTCGACCTCAACTCCACTTTCCTGCACTATCCCCATATCTCTTGATTCCATTAATATTCAAAAATCTATCGATCTCTATCTTGAATATACTCAACGACTGAGCCTCCACAGCCCTCTGGGGTAGAGAATTCCAAAGATTCACCACCCTCTGAGTGAAGACATTTCTCCTCATCTCTGTCCTAAATGGCCGACCCCTTATTCTGAGATTGTGACCCCTGGTTCTAGACTCCTCAGCCAGGGGGGAAACATCCTCTCTGCATCTACCCTGTCAAGTCCTGTAAGAATTTTGTATGTTTCAATGAGATCACCTCTCATTATTCTAAAATATAATCTCAGAGACATCAAATATCGACACACTGTATTATTTGAAATATCAAAATATTAAACTCCAGCCTGGTTATAGGGGTTATTAACATCACCAGAAACAAACTCCAACTGTCACAATGAATAACAGCAGAATCCAACCTCTGTAGTCACTTGTGAACTCGCTGCTGTGTCAGCAGGCTGGATGACTGAGTGAATCCCTTCCCACACATGGGGCAGGTGAACGGTCTCTCCCCAGTGTGACTGCGATGATGAATTTCCAGCTGGGACGGGTAACTGAATCCCTTCCCACAGTCCCCACATTTCCACGGATTCTCCGCGGTGCGGGTGTCCTTGTGTCTCTCCATGTTGGATGACCACGTGTACGGTTTCTCCCTGCTGTGAATGGTGCGATGTTTTTTCAGGCCATGTAACTGGTTAAAGGTCTTTCCACAGGCAGTACACGGGAACACTCTCACTCGGGTGTGCGTGTCTCGGTGCTTTTCCAGTCACACTGATGTTTGAAAACTTTTCCCACAGACAAACAGTTCTCCTTCCACATTCAAAGGCCGATGATATTCAGGTCCTGAGAAATCGAGTGACTCCATCAGATCTTGACGTGATGGTTGGTTTAAGTTCCCCATCTGCAAATCCTCCCCTTCTAATACCTGTAAAAGGAGTTTACAAAACTCATCACTGTAAGTACAGGACAGAAATTCAGAACAGACAATTCCAGTTTCTAAAGAACATTGTTCCTCTTGTTCCCCCAAAGCTGTAAATCCCCGTTCCACACACTCTCTCACCTCGTGTTGAAATCCAAACCAATCGCACTTACATCAAACTTTTTTCCTCTATTCCCAATTTTCTGCGTGCTACAACAACTTGGCTGGGATCATTTCTGCATGAACTGCTTCCTCTCCCTCCTTTGAAGGCGCTGACTCTGGCTGCATTCAGTTCTACAATCGTTGGGTTCTCCTGTAGAAGAGAGAAGGTCAGTAATGGTCTGAGAATTGATGGTGTGGTGTTCAGTAGTGGGGTCATGGTCCAGGGGAGGCAGGAGGAGTTGTGTCTCTTCAAGGAAAGGGTTAATCATACAAGCAACCATGTTTTTCCAAACCGACTTGAGGTCATCAGCTGAAGAAACTAATATAACAATGCATAGTCTTTATATTGTCATTATGTTGACTTTTAGCCTGTGTGTTCAATAGGTAAGTATGATACTTTACAGACCCTCCCTAACCCACCTCCATTTCTCCTCATTTACAGACACTTCCTGAGCAGTCTGCATTTCTCCTCATTTACAGATGCTCCCTGACCAGTCTCCATTCCTCCTCATTTACAGATGCTCCCTGAGCAGTTATCATTTCTTCTCCATTTACCAACGCTCTCTGACCACTCACCATTTCTTCTCATTTACAGACGCTCCATGACCAGTCTACATTTCTCCTCCATTTACAGATGCTCCCTGACCTGCCTCCATTTCTCTTCATTTACAGACGCTCCCTGACCAGTCTCCATTTCTCCTCCATTTACAAACGCTCTTTGACCCATCACCAGGTTTGAGAGTCTCGTGTCAACAAGTTAAATACCTTATTAGAAATATAAGATGAGCAGATTCTCTGTCCTCTACCGTACCTTACATTGATCCATCAATCAGAGTAAACTTGCAAGTCCCGCGTGTCCACAGTAACTTACACGAGGTCAGCCCACTGGATGGAACCTCGGGCACCCTGAGCTTGATCTCCGGTGTCTCCAGTCCCGACTGTCCCCTTACATCAGGATCCCCTCACTTTTATACCCTGTAGTGATCCATCTCTGGCACCTGACTCCTCTTTGTCTTCTCTGCTGGGTTTTGGCAGGAAGCGAGGGAAAGACAGTTGGAACTTCTCTAATCTGTGATTTACAAGGGCACTTTCCCTGGTTCCCGGCAGTTACTTTTCTTCAGTAATGTTCTCATTATCCCTAAACTACCCTGCCTGCTGTTATAAAGTCATAGAGTTATACAAAACAGAAAGAGGCCCTTCGGCCCATCGTGTCCACGCTGGCCATCAAGCCCTGTCTATTCTAATCCCATTTTCCAGCACTTGGTCCGTAGCCTTGTATGCTATGGCGTTTCAAGTGCTCATCTAAATGCTTCTTGAATGTTGTGAGGCTTCCTGCCTCTACCACCCTTTCAGGCAGTGAGTTCCAGATTCCAACCACCCTCTGGGTGAAAAAGTTTATCCTCAAATCCCCTCTAAATCTCCTGCCCCTTACCTTGAAACTATGCCCCCTGGTTATTGACCCCCCTACTAAGGGGAAAAGTTCCTTTCTATCTACCCTATCTATGCCCCTCATAATTTTGTACACCTCAATCAGGTCCCCCCTCAGCCTTCTCTGCTCTAAGGAAAACAACCCCAGCCTGTCCAGTCTCTCTTCATAGCTGAAGCGCTCCAGCCCAGGTAACATCCTGGTGAATCTCCTCTGCACCCTCTCCAATGCAATCACATCCTTCTTATAGTGTGGCGACCAGAACTGCACACAGTATTCCAGCTGTGGCCTAACCTGCGTTTTGTACAGCTCCATCATAACCTCCCTGCTCTTATATTCTATGCCTCGGCTAATGAAGGCAAGTATCCCATATGCCTTTTTAACCACCTTATCTACCTGTCCTGCTGCCTTCAGGGATCTATGTACATGCACACCAAGGTCCCTCTGATCCTCTGTCCTTCCTAGGGTCTTACCATTCATTGTGTATTCCCTTGCCTTGTTAGTCCTCCCAAAATGCATCGCCTCACACTTTTCAGTGTTAATTTCCATTTGCCATTGTTCTGCCCATCTAACCGTCCCGTCTATATCGTCCTGTAGCCTGAGGCTTCCCTCCTCACTAATTACCACTCCACCAATTTTCGTGTCATCTGCGAACTTACTGATCATACCTCCCACATTCATATCTAAATCATTAATGTACACTACAAACAGCAAAGGACCCAGCACCGATCCCTGCGGTACACCACTGGACACAGACTTCCAGTCACAAAAACAACCTTCGACCATCACCCTCTGCCTCCTGCCACTAAGCCAATTTTGGATCCAATGTGCCAAATTGACCTGCATCCCATAGGCTCTTACCTTCTTGACCAGCCTCCCATGTGGGACTTTGTCAAAAGCCTTACTGAAGTCCATGTAGACTACATCAACTGCACTACCCTCATCCACACACCTAGTCACCCCCTCAAATAATTCAATCAAATTGGTTAGACATGATCTCCCCCTGACAAAGCCATGCTGACTATCCTTGATTAATCCCTGCCTCTCCAAGTGGAGACTAATTCTGTCCCTCAGAATTATTTCCAATAATTTCCCTACCACTGATGTTAGGCTCACTGGCCTGTAATTCCCTGGTTTATCCCTACTACCCTTCTTGAGCAATGTACTGTGTTAGCTGTTCTCCAGTCCTCTGGCACCTCCCCTGTGGCCAGAGAGGTTCTGAAAATTTGTGTCAGAGCCCCTGCAATCTCCTCCCTTGCCTTACACAGCAGCCTGGTGTTAAGTCTGTGAGTTGTTCAAGTAATTAATACTCAGACTTAATCAGTAACAATAAAACAGGTCTTTACTGGTTGGAGGTAGGGACTACACGTAGCTCTTTACTTCATGCCCACAGGCAGGAACTGAGGGGAGATCAGTACCCACAGTACTATTTATACCCCTAAGGCCAGGAGTGGTACTGCGTATCACTACGCCCTACAAGTAGTGCAGTCCTGTCCATAGGTTCAAAGTAGCACACATATTACATACACAACATTCCTCCCTTCCTAGCTTTACAGTCATCTCCCCATTTAACATAACGTAATAACATATATACATATATAACTTCAGGTTTACATAACAGAATAACATAGATACATAGATAACTTCATGTCAAAACAGATCACAGATTCAGTCTCTGCGGAAAACAGTTCACAGATTCAATCTCTGTGGTGTAGTCGGTTCACGTTGCTGGAGTGACTCATTCAATAGTCCTTCCATGGATTTAACAGTTTGAACTTCCGAACTGAATTGGCTCCGTTCGGAGGGACCACGTGTGTGATCTGGTAGAGGTAATAATGGTTCAGATGGGTCATCTTCTGTTTCGACTTTTCCTTTTCTGCTTCTTGGAGACTCTCTGGGCTCCACTGTCAGCTGCCAGCTGCATGCGCAGTTCCTCCTTCTCTTCCTCCTTTTTCCGTAGTAGAGCCACCTTCTCCCGATGTTCCGTAGACTTTCGGTGCTCCTCCATGATTTCTGTATGGTGGGAGTTGAAGTTACAAGTTGGGCAGGACAGGACATAGTAATATTCGGTGTCGTCCTGATCTAGGCCAGCGAGAGGGTCTTCTATTTCCTCCATACCCAGCTGGGCGTTAGCCAGCTTTTGTTCCAAGTCCAGACATCTTTCCTGAAGAGACTTCTTCATGCGTACCTCTTCATCCAGCTTTTTCTGGGCTTTCAGCAAGTCGTTTACTAATGACCTCATTTGAGATTTTACTACTTCAACTTCTTTTGGAGATTGATTGATCGGACTATTCAATCCCTCTACCGGAGCAGCTGTTTCAGCGGTCTGTTGTTCTACGTTGACGGGAGTCAGCGTACTTTTGGCATCCAAGGGCTGCTCTGTTGCAGTCATCTCAGTCTGTGTTGCCACCTCAGCTCTTCCAATAACCTTTGAGAGCTCCGAACCCCTTTCGTTTGAATATTGAAGTTCGTGTTCAAGTTTTTCCCATTTCAGAGTCCTGTCCTTCAGCATATGCAGGAGTTGGCTGACCGTTAACTCCTCTGACATCAGACGTTTTGTGTGCTCCTGCTCCATTTTCTCCATCAGCTGCTTCTGTTGTCTTTCCAGATTCTCCAACTCTATATCAAAGAACTCTTTCGTTGCATTCAACTCTTGCTCAAAACGGCGAAGCATTTGTTCTAATTGCTGTTGTAGTTTGAAATGGAGTTGAGTTCGAGCCCGGTGTCCCTCAGAAATGGGCACATCAGTAGACTTGCCAGACTCAGAATCCACAGTTAAACTATGTTGTTGTTGCTCAGTGGAATTCTGTGCTGAAACTTTGTCTTTTGCACCTGAGTTGGGCTTACCATCATCCGTTCCAGAGTCTGGGCCGACTATCTTCACCGAGTTCTCACTCGTTATTGTTTGTAGGAAATGCCAGTCCATATTCATTTTCCTAATCCACTCCCGTCCTAGTAGTGGAGGACCTCCTTCAGATATCACATATAAGTCCATTATTTGACTGTCTTCGCCCTTGTGGACCACTGCAACCTCTATTTTCCCGATGGGGTACACTCTTTGCCCCGTGTATGTTTTCAATATAATCCCCGTATCCTGTAGGGGAATATGTTGGAATAACTTTCCGTAATCTTTCTTATTTATGACCGTCAATGCCGATCCAGTGTCCAATTCCAGTTTTACTTGGACTCCTTCTATCTGAAGAGTGACCCAAATTGTCTGGAGGTCTGCACCCTTACCAGCGTTGAGTACTCTTAAGCTAGCCAGTTCATTACTGCTAGCGTCTGAATCGGACTCCTGTTCGGTCACCTTGTGTACCTTTGCGTATTTTCCTTGCGGTGACTTCTTGTTGCTGGTCTTCTTCCCTGACCTGCATACTCTAGCTATATGTCCAAGCCTACCACAAGTTCTACATTCTTGGTTTTTAAACCAACACTGGTTCTGATCATGCGTTGTCTTTCCACAACGATAACATTTGCCAGAACTCACACCCAATTTGTGTGCACTGAGCTCCGGTGACCGTAGCTGCATTACTGCCGTGCCTCTCGCTGCGGCTTCGTGTGCTGCTGCCATAGTGGCCGCCTTCTCAAGCGTCAGCTCATTCTCCTCGAGCAGTCGCTTTTGTGTATCCTGTTTAAATAAACCACACACAAATTTGTCTCGAAGTGCCTCTGTCAGTCCCGTTCCAAACTGGCAATATTTCGCTAATTTACGCAATTCCAGCAAATATTCAGCATTGCTTTCATGCTGTAGCTGCCTTCTGTCGTAAAATTTAAATCGTTCCGCTAGCATCAGCGGCGTGGGGTTTAGATGATCTTCCAGGACAGTAACAATCTCATCGAACGTCTTATCCGCCGGTTCATCTGGTGATAACAGGTGTTTCAATTGCCCGTATGTCTTCGCACCCATTAAATTTAATAATGTTAGAGCTTTATCTTGGTCACGAATTTTATTGGCCTTACAATAATTTTTTACTCTTTCAACATATATGGCCCAATCTTCGAGGTCACTATCAAAGGTGCTAATATTCCCGTGTTTAGGCATTGTAGATTTGCAATTTCTCAGATTTTATTTTCTTTACTTGTTATCAAAGATGGCGGCTTCCCGCTCTTGCCGTCGTCCTCCGCCCACAAAATGGCGGTTTTCCCGCGCTTGGCGGTCTTCACCCGTCCCCCGACGCCGTCTCCCTTCAGCCCTCGAGTGCGGCCCTTATCTTCGCCGCGATCGCCCGAGTGCTGCCCTTATCAGCGGATGCGATCGCTGGATCGCGAAGTGGCTCCCGACCGAAGCGGCTCTTGCTCGCTCCCTCCCGGGCTCTGGCTTACCCGCTCGCGCGTTTCACCGCGGCTCTTATCAGGGATTGCGATCGCCCTTATCTTCTCCAACTTCCCCAGCCCTGTCTTTGCAGCCAACACTGCACGGCTTACCCCACCACCTAGGTTGAACAAGGAAACTGCAGAAAGACTTCTGTCAGTCGCTGGAAGCTGTCAGTCGCTGATGGAGGCTTCAGAGTCCTAAAGCCTGTCGCTTCTAGTGGGGTGGTGATGTTTGAAACCTCTCTTCAACTGCCGCAGGGTAAGAACCTGACTCGTCGCCAGTGTTAAGTCTGTGAGTTGTTCAAGTAATTAATACTCAGACTTAATCAGTAACAATAAAACAGGTCTTTACTGGTTGGAGGTAGGGACTACACGTAGCTCTTTACTTCATGCCCACAGGCGGGAACTGAGGGGAGATCAGTACCCACAGTACTATTTATACCCCTAAGGCCAGGAGTGGTACTGCGTATCACTACGCCCTACAAGTAGTGCAGTCCTGTCCATAGGTTCAAAGTAGCACACATATTACATACACAACACCTGGGATATATCCCGTCGGGGCCTGTGGATTTATCCACTTTTAAGCTTGCTAAAACCGCTAGTACCTCCTCCCTCTCAATACTAATTTGTTCAAGTATATCACAATCCCCCTGCCTGATTTATATGCCTACACCGTCCTTCTCCATAGTGAACACAGATGCAAAATATTCATTTAAAACCTCACCTACATCTTCGGGCTCTACACACAGATTGCCACTTTGGTCCCTAATGGGCCCTACTCTTTCCATGATTATTCTCTTCCCCTTAATATACTTAAAAAACACCTTGGGATTTTCCTTTATTATGCCCGCCAGTGTTTTTTCATGCCCCCTCTTCGCTCTCCTAATTTCTTTTTTAAGTAGCCCCTGCACTTTCTATACTCCTCTAGGGCTTCCACTGTTTTTAGTCCTTTGTATCTGCCAAAAGCCTCCCTTTTTTTCCTAATCCATCTTGTATATCCCTTGACATCCAGGGTTCCCTGGGTTTGTTGGTCCCACCCTTGACCTTTATGGGAACATGTTGGCATTGTACTCTCTCTATTTCCTTTCTGAACGACTCCCACTGCTCTGATGTGGATTTTTCTACAAGTAGCTGATCCCAGTCCACTTTGCCAGATCCTGCCTTATCATATTAAAATCGGCCTTCCCCCAATTTATTTCCGGTTCATCTTTGTCCTTTTCCATGACTACCTTAAATCTCACTGAATTATGGTCACTGTCACCAAAATGCTCTCCTACTGACACTTCTACCACTTGCCCGGCTACATTCCCTAGAATTAGGTCCAGTACCGCCCCCTCTCTTGTAGGACTTTCTACATGCTGGCTCAAAAAACTCTCCTGGATGCACTTTAAGAATTCCACACCCTCTAAGCCTTTCACACTCTGACTATCCCAGTTAATATTGGGGAAGTTGAAATCCCCTACTAGTATTACCCTATTATTTCTACACTTCTTTGAGATTTGCCTACATATCTATTCCTCTATCTCCCCCTGATTGTTTGGGGGTCTATAGTACACTCCCAGCAAAGTGCTTGCCCCCTTTTTGTTTTTAAATTCTACCCATATGGCCTCATTAAAGGAATCTGCTAAGATATCATCCCTCCTTACAGCAGTAATTAACTCCTTGATTAATATGGCGACACCCCCTCCTCTTTTACACCCCCCTCTGTCGCCTGTTAATTATGTTATTTCTTATAGTTTCAGTTATAGGTTATATAAACAGTTATATAAACATCACACATTATAATCTAATCTATTCCATTACTCACTCTGGTTTAAGCATTTATTGTGGTTAGTAACAGACAAACCTGGTTTTCCCCTGATCAGATTACAGGCTCCAACATAACAACAGAGAAATAACAACAGAAAATGCTGGAAAAACTCAGCAGGTCAGGCAACATCCGTGGAGAGAAATTTGAGTTGATGTTTCGGGTTGGACCCTTCTTCAAAACTGGAAAGAAAAGAAACTAGATCGAAGGCAGGGCTGCGATCGGACAAAAGAATAAAAGAAACAAAAGAAGTAAAAGAGATTAGAAGCTAGACGAGATGGTAATAGGCTGGGATTAGGTGTAAAGTGTACTGGCAGGGCAAAAGATAGCTGCCAGGTGTGAGAGAGGAATGAAAGGAAAGTGGGGGGGGGGGGGAAAGGAGTGGAACAATTACAAGAGAAAATGAAATGGGGGCCGAGCTTATGATCTGAAATTGTTGAACTCGATATTGAGTCCGGAAGGCTGCAGAGTGCCTAATCGGAAGATGAGGTGCTGTTCCTCGAGTTTACGTTGAGCTTCCATGGAACAATACAAGAGGCCAAGGACGGTGAGGTCCGAGTGGGAATGGGGCGGTGAATTAAAATGACAGGCGACCGGAAGCTCAGGGTCACCCTTACGGACTGAACGGAGGTGTTCCGCAAAGCGGTCACCCAATCTGCATTTGGTCTCCCCAATGTAGAGGAGACCGCATCGTGAGCAGTGAATACAGTATACTAGATTGCGAGAAGTACAAGTAAATCGCTGTTTCACCTGGAAGGGGTGTTTGGGGCCCTGGACAGTGGGAAGGGGGGAGATATAGGGGCAGGTGTTACATCTCCTCCGCTTGCACGGGAAGGTGCCAGGCGAAGGGGAAGGGCTGTTTGGGGTGATAGAGGAGTGGACTAGGGTGTCTCGGAGGGAGCGGTCCCTGCGGAATGCTGAAAGGGGAGGGGAGGGGAAGATACGTTTGGTGGTGGGATCACTTTGGAGGTAGCGGAAATGCCGGAGGATGATCCGTTGAATGTGGAGGCTGGTGGGGTGAAAGGTGAGGACAAGGGGAACCCTATCGTGGTTCCGGGAGGGAGGGGCAGGGGTGAGGGCAGAAGTGCGGGAGATAGAACTGACACGGTCGAGGGCAGTGTCAACCACGGTAGAGGGGAATCCTCGGTTGCGGAAAAAGGAAGACATGTCTGAAGCACTGGTGTGGAATGTGGCATCGTCGGAGCAGATACGGCGGAGACGGAGAAACTGGGAGAATGGAATAGAGTCCTTACAGGAAGTGGGGTGGGAGGAAGTGTAGTCCAGGTAGCTGTGGGAGTCAGTGGGCTTGTAGTGAATATTGGTCGATAACCTATCCCCAGAGATGGAGATGGAGAAGTCAAGGAAGGGAAGGGAAGAGTCAGAGATGGACCATGTGAAGGTGAGGGAAGGGTGGAAATTGGAGGCAAAGTGAATGAAATTGTCAAGTTCGGGGCGAGAGCAGGAAACGGCACCGATACAGTCATCAATGTATCGGAGAAAGAGGTGAGGGAGGGGACCCGAGTAGGACTGGAACAAAGATTGTTCCACATAGCCCACGAAAAGGCAGGCATAGCTAGGACCCATGCGGGTACCCATGGCAACACCTTTGATTTGGAGGAAATGAGTGGAGTTAAAGGAGAAGTTGTTCAATGTGAGAACAAGTTCAGCCAGGCGGAAGAGGGTCGTGGTGGATGGGGACTGGTCGGGCCTCTGTTCAAGGAAGAAGCGGAGCCAACTCTCCGACACCTCCTCCTACCTCCACCTGGACCATGACCCCACTACCGAACATCAAACCACCGTTTCCAAGACTGTCACTGACCTCATCTCCTCTGGAGATCTTCCCCCTGCTGCCACCAACCTCATAGTTCCCCAACCCCGCACAGCCCGCTTCTACCTCCTTCCCAAGATCCACAAACAGGACTGCCCTGGTAGACCCATCGTTTCAGCCTGTTCTTGCCCTACGGAACTTATCTCTTCCTATCTTGACTCTATCTTTTCTCCCCTTGTCCAGTCTCTTCCCACCTACATCCGCGACTCTTCGGACGCCCTCCGCCACTTTAACAGTTTCCAGTTTCCTGGCCCCAACCGCTTCCTTATCACCATGGACATACAATCCCTCTACACCTCCATCCCCCACCCGGATGGCCTGAGGGCGCTCCGCTTCTTCCTTGAACAGAGGCCCAACCAGTCCCCATTCACCACCACCCTCCTCCGCCTGGCTGAACTTGTTCTCACTTTGAACAACTTCTCCTTTAACTCCACTCATTTCCTCCAAATCAAAGGTGTTGCCATGGGTACCCGCATGGGTCCTAGCTATGCCTGCCTTTTCGTGGGCTATGTGGAACAATCTTTGTTCCAGTCCTACTCGGGTCCCCTCCCTCACCTCTTTCTCCGATACATTGATGACTGTATCGGTGCCGTTTCCTGCTCTCGCCCCGAACTTGACAATTTCATTCACTTTGCCTCCAATTTCCACCCTTCCCTCACCTTCACATGGTCCATCTCTGACTCTTCCCTTCCCTTCCTCGACTTCTCCGTCTCCATCTCTGGGGATAGGTTATCGACCAATATTCACTACAAGCCCACTGACTCCCACAGCTACCTGGACTACACTTCCTCCCACCCCGCTTCCTGTAAGGACTCTATTCCATTCTCCCAGTTTCTCCGTCTCCGCCGTATCTGCTCCGACGATGCCACATTCCACACCAGTGCTTCAGACATGTCTTCCTTTTTCCGCAACCGAGGATTCCCCTCTACCGTGGTTGACACTGCCCTCGACCGTGTCAGTTCTATCTCCCGCACTTCTGCCCTCACCCCTGCCCCTCCCTCCCGGAACCACGATAGGGTTCCCCTTGTCCTCACCTTTCACCCCACCAGCCTCCACATTCAACGGATCATCCTCCGGCATTTCCGCTACCTCCAAAGTGATCCCACCACCAAACGTATCTTCCCCTCCCCGCCCCTTTCAGCATTCCGCAGGGACCGCTCCCTCCGAGACACCCTAGTCCACTCCTCTATCACCCCAAACAGCCCTTCCCCTTCGCCTGGCACCTTCCCGTGCAAGCGGAGGAGATGTAACACCTGCCCCTATATCTCCCCCCTTCCCACTGTCCAGGGCCCCAAACACCCCTTCCAGGTGAAACAGCGATTTACTTGTACTTCTCGCAATCTAGTATACTGTATTCACTGCTCACGATGCGGTCTCCTCTACATTGGGGAGACCAAACGCAGATTGGGTGACCGCTTTGCGGAACACCTCCGTTCAGTCCGTAAGGGTGACCCCGAGCTTCCGGTCGCCTGTCATTTTAATTCACCGCCCCATTCCCACTCGGACCTCACCGTCCTTGGCCTCTTGTATTGTTCCATGGAAGCTCAACGTAAACTCGAGGAGCAGCACCTCATCTTCCGATTAGGCACTCTGCAGCCTTCCGGACTCAATATCGAGTTCAACAATTTCAGATCATAAGCTCGGCCCCCATTTCATTTTTTCTTGTAATTGTTCCACTCCTTTCCCCCCCCCCCCACTTTCCTTTTGTTTCTCTCTCACACCTGGCAGCTATCTTTTGCCCTGCCAGAACACTTTACACCTATTCCCAGCCTATTACCATCTCGTCTAGTTTCCAATCTCTTTTACTTCTTTTGTTTCTTTTATTCTTTTGTCCGATCGCAGCCCTGCCTTCGATCTAGTTTCTTTTCTTTCCAGTTTTGAAGAAGGGTCCGACCCGAAACGTCAACTCAAATTTCTCTCCACGGATGTTGCCTGACCTGCTGAGTTTTTCCAGCATTTTCTGTTGTTATTTCGGATTTCCAACATCTGCAGTATTTTGCTAACAGACTCCAATATGTCAATTCACAAAAATATGCCCGGAATTCAGAAATTTGAATGACGACCAAAAACTCCCATACCTACTATGGGAAGAGAAAAATTGTGTAACCTTAGCGGCACACTATGTTACAGCTTGCCATAAACAGAGGGACAACCACTAAATATAAGAAAAGAGTATATACAAATTATATGAATGGATATTTATACACTGTATGGATAGATCTGTGTTTATGTGTTCAACCATTAATGTTTTTCGATGCTTTGGCAACATAAGATGTACCTTGTCATGCCAATAAAGCGATTTGAATTGAATTGAATTGAATTGAATGGAATGTCTTATCAGTGTTGCCATAGCGATCTGTCTGCGGTGAAACCTGTTTGAGTTTCTAACTCAGACTAAACTTCTCTCTCCCGTAATACTCATTATATCAGACATTTAATGGCAATGTATTTTAGCCATGTTATGTTAATATCTCTAAAGCCTACAAGAAAGACAGACTTGCATTTATATAGCACCTTTCACCACCTCAGGACCTCACCATGTGCTTCACAGCCAATGAAGTTCTTTTGAAGTGTAGTTACTGCCGGTGTTGTATTATAGGAAACAGGCGGTTCTGATACACAAACCTTTAAAAGTGGGAGGACAACATAAGAACATAAGAACATAAGAAATAGGAGCAGGAGTAGGCCAATCGGCCCCTCGAGCCTACTCCGCCATTCAATAAGATCATGGCTGATCTGATCCTAACCGCCAATCCACTATCACAGAACCATCCCCTGAATCTAACAGAATTTGACACACGAAATAGGAGCAGGATCAGGCTACACGGCCCCTGGGCCTGCTCCGCTACCCACAGGGCCATGACCGATCCGAACCTAGACTCATGTCCAAATTTCTGCCCGCTCCCCATAACCCTTAATTCCCTTTACTTCTAGGAAACTGTCTATTTCTGTTTTAAATTTATGTAATGATGTAGCTTCGACAGCTTTTTGGGGCAGCATATTCCATGGACCTACCACCCTCTGAGTGAAGTAGTTCCTCCTCATCTCAGTCTTGAAAGAGCAGCCCCTTATTCTAAGACTTTGCCCCCTAGTTCTAGTTTCACCCATCATCGGGAACATCCTCCCCGCATCCACCCGATCCAACCCCTTCACAATCTTATATGTTTCAATAAGATCGCCTCTCATTCTTCTGAACTCCAATGAGTAGAGTCCCTCTCCTCATATGTCCATCCCCTCATCCCCGGGATTAACCGAGTGAACCTTCCTTGTACTGACTCGAGAGCAAGTATGTCCTTTCTTAAGTATGGACACCAAAACTGTACGCAGTATTCCAGGTGTGGTCTCACCAATACCTTGTACAACTGAAGCAATACCTCCCTATTTTTATATTCTGCCCCCTAGCAATGAAAGCCAACATTCCATTGGCCTTCTTAATCACTTGCTGCACCTGCATACCAACCTTTTGAGTTTTGTGCACCAGGACCCCCAGATCCCTTTGTACTTCAGTACTTTCCAGTTTCTTGCCATTAAGATAATAACTTGCTCTACGATTTTTCCTGCCAAAGTGCATAACCTCACAAGTTGATAAAGTAGTTTAAAGAAGCACATAGGATCCTCGGTTTTATAAATAGGGGTGTAGAGTACAACAGGGCAGAGGTCATGTAAACCTGTACAAATCATTGGTTAGGCTGCAGTTAGAATATTGGGTCAAGTTTTGTGGCATCTTACACCAGGAAGGATGTCAAGGCCGTGGAGAGGGTGCAGAGATTCACTGAGATGATACCAGGGAAGAGAGCCTTTAGTTATCAGGAGAGATTCGAGAAACTGGGGCTCTTTTCATTTGAACAAAGGGTAATTGGAGATCTGAGGGAGGGGTTCAAAATTTGATCAGGTAAATGAGGAAAAACTATTTCCACCAGTCGGTGAGTCAGAAACTAGAGGGCATCAAATTCAAACCATCACCAAAAGGCTCAGACCCAGGGATGAACTATTGAGCACAGCGTACAAAAATGTTCAGGACACTCACTGTCCCTCCGGATCTGTGTTGGGGAGAAACTGATGGGTTTCTCTTACCTTTGGTTTAAATGTTCTCATAGAGCTGATGGATATCAGTGCTGGGGAATGGGGTGTCCTGAGCATATAATATCTGCCTTAAACACTCACCAGTCAGGTACAGCATGGGTTAGATACAGAGTAAAGCTCCCTCTACACTGTCCCATCAAACACTCCCAGGTCAGGTACAACACGGGTTAGATACAGAGTAAAGCTCCTCTGCACTGTCCCATCAAACATTCCCAGGTCAGGTACAACACGGGTTAGATACAGAGTAAAGCTCCCTCTACACTGTCCCATCAAACACTCCCAGGGCAGGTACCGCATGGGTTGGATGCAGAGTAAAGCTCCCTCTAAACTGTCCCATCAAACAAGCCCGGGGCAGGAACAGCACAGCTTAGGTACAGAGTAAAGCACCCTCCAAACGGTCCCATCAAACACTCCTGGGGCAGGTAGAGCATGGGTTAGGTATAGATAAAGCTCCCGCTACACTGTCCCATCAAACACTCCCAGGGCAGGTACAGCACGGGTTAGATACGGAGTAAAGCTCCCACTACACTGTCCCACCAAACACTCCCAGGACAGGTACAGCACGGGTTAGATACAGAGTAAAGCTCGCTCTACACTGTCCCATCAAACACTCCCAAGGCAGGCACAGCATGGGTTAGATACAGAGTAAAGCTCCGTCTACACTGTCCCATCAAACACTCCCAGGGCAGATACAGCACGGGTTAGATACAGAGAAAAGCTCCCCCTACAGTGTCCCATCAAATATCACAGGGCAGGTACAGCACAGGTTAGATACAGAGTAAATTTGTCTCTGCACTGTCCCATCAAACACGCCCAGAGCAGGGACAGCACGTGTTAGATACAGAGTAAAGCTCCCTCTACACTGTCCCATCATAGGGTCCCAGGACAGGTACCGCATGGGTGAGATGCAGAGTAAAGCTCCATCTACACTGTCCCATGAAAGACCCCCAGGGCAGGCACAGCAAGGGTTAGATACAGAGTTAAGCTCCCTCTACACAGTACCATCAAACACTCCCAGGGCTGGTACAAAATGGGTTGAATACAGAGTAAAGCGCCCTCTACATTGTCCCATCAAACAATTCCAGGGCAGGTACAGCACGGGTTGGATACAAAGTAAAGATCCCTCTGCACTGTCCCATCAAACACTCCTGGGACTGGTACAGCACGGGTTAGATATAGAGTAAATTTGCCTCCATACTGTCCCATCAAACACTCCCAGGGCAGGGGCAGCACGTGTTAGATACAGAGTAAAGCTTCCTCTACACTGTCCCATCAATCACTCCCAGGACAGGTACCGCATGTGTTAGATGCAGAGTAAAGCTCCGTCTACACTGTCCTATCAAACATGCTCAGGGCAGGTACCACATGGGTTAGATGCAGAGTAAAGCTCCCTCTACACTGTCCCATCACACAAACCTGGGGCAGGTAGAGCATGGTTTAGATATAGATAAAGATCTCTCTACACTCTCACACCAAAAACTCTCATGGGTAGGTACAGCACGGGTTAGATGCAGATTAAACTCCCCCCACATTGTCCCATCAAACACTTCAGGGGCATTTACAGCACGGGTTAGATACAGAGTAAAGCTGCCTCTACACTGTCCCATCAATCACTCCCAGGGCAGGTACAACATGGGTTAGATACAGAGTAAAGCCCCCTCTACACTGTCCCTTCAAACCACTCCCAGGGCAGGTGCAACACGGGTTAGATACAGAGTAAAGCCCCCTCTACACTGTCCCATCAAACCAGTCCCAGGACAGGTACAGCACGGGTTAGGTACAGAGTAAAGCACCCTCTGCACTGTCCCATCAAACAATCCCACGGCATGTACACTGCAGGTTAGATACATAGTAAAGCTCCCTCTGCAGTGTCCCACCAAATACTCCCAGGGCAGGTACAGCACAGGTTATATACAGAGTAAATTTGCCTCTACACTGTCCCATCAAACACTCCCAGGGCTGGTGTAGCACGAGTTAGATATAGAGTAAAGTTCCCTCTGTACTGTCCAATCAAACACTCCCAGGGCAGGTACAGCTCGGAATAGGTACAGAGTAAAGCTCCCTCTACATTGTCCCATCAAAAACTCCCAGGGCAGGTAGAGTATGGTTTAGATACAGAGTAAAGCTCTCTCTACACTGTCCCATCAAACACTCCTGGGGCAGGTACAGCACGGGTTAGATACAGAGTAAACCTACCTGCAAAATGTCCAATCAAACACTCCCAGGGCAGATACAGCACGGGTTAGATACATTGTAAAGCTCCCTCTACACTGTCCCATCAAACACTCCCAGGGCAGGTACAGCACATGTTCGATACAGAGTAAAGCTCCCTCAACACTGTTCTATCAAACTCTTCCAGGGCAGGTGAAGCACGTGTTAGATACAGAGTAAAGTTCCCTCTACACTGTCGCATCAAACACTCCCAGGGCAGGTACAGCACGGGTTAGATACAGAGTAAAGCTTCCTCTACACTGTCCCATCAAACCACTCCCAGGGCAGGTACAGCACGGGTTAGATACAGAGTAAAGCTTCCTCTACACTGTCCCATCAAACCACTCCCAGGGCAGGTACAGCACGGGTTAGATACAGAGTAAAGCGGGCTCTGCACTCTCCCATCAAACACTCCCACGGCATGTACAGTAAAGGTTAGATACAGATTAAAGCTCCCTCTCCACTGTCCCATCAAACACTCCCAGGGCTGGTAAAGCATGGGTTGGATACAGAGTAAAGCCCCCTCTACACTGTCCTATCACACAAACCTGGGGCAGGTAGAGCATGGTTTATATATAGATAAAGATCCCTCTACACTGTCACACCAAAAATTCTCATGGGTAGGTACAGCACGGGTTAGATGCAGATTAAACTCCCACCACATTATCCCATCAAACACTTCAGGGGCATTTACAGCACGGGTTAGATACAGAGTAAAGCCCCCTCAACACTGTCCCAGCAATCACACCCAGGGCAGGTACAACACGGGTTAGATACAGAGTACAGCCCCATCTACACTGTCCCATCAAACCACTCCCAGGGCAGGTACAGCACGGGTACGGTACAGAGTAAAGCACCCACTGCACTGTCGCATCAAACTCTCCCAGGGCAGGTGCAGCACAGGTTAGATACAGAGTAAAGCTCCCTCTACACTGTCCCGTCAAACACTCCCAGGGCAGGTACAGCACCGGTTAGATACAGAGTAAAGCTCGCTCTGCGCTGTCACATCAATAAATCTCAGCGCAGTACAGCTGGGGTTAGATACAGTGTAAAGCTCCCTCGACACTATCCCATCAAACTCTCCCAGGGCAGGTGCAGCACAGGTTAGATACAGAGTAAATCTCCCTCTACACTGTCCCATCAAACTCTCCCAGGGCAGGTGCAGCACAGGTTAGATACAGAGTAAAGTTCCCTCTAAACTGTCCCATCAAACACCGCTAGGGCAGGTACAGTACGGGTAGATACAGAGTAAAGCTCACACTGCAGTGTCCCATCAAATACTCCCATGGCTGGTACAGCATGGGTTGGATACAGAGTAAAGCTCCCTCTAAACTGTCCCATCAAACACTCCTGGGGCAGGTATAGCACAGGATAGATACAGAGTAATGCTCCTTTTACACTGTCCCATCAAACACTCCCAGGGCAGGTACAGTACGGGTTGGATGCAGAGTAAAGCGCCCTCTACACTGTACCATCAAACAGCCCTGGGTAACATACAGCACAGGTTAGATACTGAGTAAAGCTCCGACTGCACTGTCTCATCAAACTCTCCCAGGGCAGGTGCAGCACAGGTTAGATTCAGAGTAAAGCTCCGTCAACACTGTCCCATCAAACACTCCCAGGGCAGGTAATGCGCAGTTACATGCAGAGTACAGCTCCCTCTGCATTGTCCCATCAAACAATCCCAGGGCAAGTACAGCACGGGTTGGATACAAAGTAAAGATCCCTCTCCACTGTCCCATCAAACACTCCCAGGGCAGGGACAGCACGTGTTAGATACAGAGTAAAGCTCCCTCTACACTGTCCCATCATAGGCTCCCAGGACAGGTACCGCATGGGTGAGATGCAGAGTAAAGCTCCCTCTAAACTGTCCTGTCAAACAAGCCCGGGGCAGGAACAGCACAGCTTAGGTACAGAGTAAAGCACCCTCCACACTGACCCATCAAACACTCCCAGGGCAGGTACAGCACGGGTTAGATACAGACTAAAGCTCCCACTACACTGTCCCACCAAACACTCCCAGGGCAGGTACAGCACGGGTTAGATACAGTGTAAAGCTCGCTCAACACTGTCCCATCAAACACTCCCAGGGCAGGCACAGCACGGTTTAGATACAGAGTAAAGCTCCGTCTACACTATTCCATCAAACACTCCCAGGGCAGGCACAGCACGGGTTAGATACAGAGAAAAGCTCCCCCTACAGTGTCCCATCAAATATCCTAGGGCAGGTACAGCACAGGTTAGATACAGAGTAAAGCTCCCTCTACACTGTCCCATCAAACACTCCCAGGGCAGGGACAGCACGTGTTAGATACAGAGTAAAGCTCCCTCTACACTGTCCCATCATAGGCTCCCAGGACAGGTACCGCATGGGTGAGATGCAGAATAAAGCTCCGTCTACACTGTCCCATGAAAGACCCCCAGGGCAGGCACAGCAAGGGTTAGATACAGAGTTAAGCACCCTCTACACAGTACCATCAAACACTTCCAGGGCTGGTACAAAATGTGTTGAACATAGAGTAAAGCGCCCTCTACAGTGTCCCATCAAACAATTCCAGGGCAGGTACAGCACGGGTTGGATACAAAGTAAAGCTCCCTCTGCACTGTCCCATCAAACACTCCTGGGACTGGCACAGCACGGGTTAGATACAGACTAAATTTGCCTCCATACTGTCCCATCAAACACTCCCAGGGCAGGGACAGCACGTGTTAGATACAGAGTAAAGCTCCCTCTACACTGTCCCATCAAACACTCCCAGGACAGGTACCGCATGTGTTAGATGCAGAGAAAAGCTCCGTCTACACTGTCCTATCAAACATGCACAGGGCAGGTACCACATCGGTTAGATGCAGAGTAAAGCTCCGTCTACACTGTCCCATCACACAAACCTGGGGCAGGTAGAGCATGGTTTAGACATAGATAAAGATCTGTCTGCACTCTCACACCAAAAACTCTCATGGGTAGGTACAGCATGGGTTAGATGCAGATTAAACTCCCACCACATTATCCCATCAAACACTTCAGGGGCATTTACAGCACGGGTTAGATACAGAGTAAAGCCCCCTCGACACTGTCCCAGCAATCACACCCAGGGCAGGTACAACACGGGTTAGATACAGAGTACAGCCCCATCTACACTGTCCCATCAAACCACTCCCAGGGCAGGTACAGCACGGGTTCGGTACAGAGTAAAGCACCCACTGCACTGTCGCATCAAACTCTCCCAGGGCAGGTGCAGCACAGGTTAGATACAGAGTAAAGCTCGCTCTACGCTGTCACATCAATAAATCTCAGGGCAGTACAGCTGGGGTTAGATACAGTGTAAAGCTCCCTCGACACTATCCCATCAAACTCTCCCAGGGCAGGTGCAGCACAGGTTAGATACAGAGTAAAGCTCCCTCTACACTGTCCCATCAAACTCTCCCAGGGCAGGTGTAGCACAGGTTAGATACAGAGTAAAGTTCCCTCTAAACTGTCCCATCAAACACTGCCAGGGCAGGTACAGTACGGGTAGGTACAGAGTAAAGTTCACACTGCAATGTCCCATCAAATACTCCCATGGCTGGTACAGCATGGGTTAGATACAGAGTAATGCTCCTTTTACACTGTCCCATCAAACACTCCCAGGGCAGGTACAGTACGGGTTGGATGCAGAGTAAAGCGCCCTCTACACTGTACCATCAAACAGCCCTGGGGAAGATACAGCACGGGTTAGATACAGAGTAAAGCTCCGACTACACTGTCCCATCAAACTCTCCCAGGGCAGGTGCAGCTCAGGTTAGATACAGAGTAAAGCTCCATCGACACTGTCCCATCAAACACTCCCAGGGCAGGTAACGCGCGGTTACATGCAGAGTACAGATCCCTCTGCATTTTCCCATCAAACAATCCCAGGGCAGAGACAGCGCATGTTCGATACAGAGTAAAGCTCCCTCTACACTGTCCCATCAAACAATCATGGGGCAGGTAGAGCATTGTTTAGATACAGATAAAGATCCCACTACACTGTCACACGAAAAACTCTCAGGGGTAGGTACAGCACGGGTTAGCTGCAGATTAAAGCTCCCTACATATTGTCCCATCAAACACTTCAGGGGCAGGATCAGCTCGGGTTAGATACAGTGTAAACCAGCCTCGACACTGTCCCATCAAACACTCCCAGGGCAGGTACAGCACGGGTTAGATACAGAGTAAAGCTCCCTCTGCACTGTCCCATCAAACACTCCCAGGGCAGGTACAGCCCAGGTTAGATACGGAGTAAAGCACCATCGACACTTTCCCAACAAACACTCCCAGGGCAGGTACAGCACGGGTTAGATACAGAGTAAAACTCCCTCTAAACTGTCCCATCAAACACTCCCAGGGCAGATACAGCACGGGTTAGATACAGAGTAAAGCTTCCTCTACACTGTCCCATCAAACCACTGCCAGGGCAGGTAACGCACGGGTTAGATACAGAGTAAAGCACCCTCTGCACTGTCCCAACAAACACTCCCAGGGCAGGTACAGCACGGGTTAGATACAGAGTAAAGCTTCCTCTACACTGTCCCATCAAACCACTCCCAGGGCAGGTATAACACGGGTTAGATACAGAGTAAAGCACGCTCTACATTGTACCATCAAACAGCCCTGGGGCAGGTACAGCACGAGTTAGATACAGAGTGAAGCTCGCTGTACACTGTCCCATCAAACTCTCCCAGGGCAGGGACAGCACATGTTCGATACAGAGTAAAGCTCCCTCTACACTGTCCCATCAAACAACCCTGGGGCAGGTAGAGCATGGTTTAGATATAGATAAAGATCCCTCTACACTGTACATAAAAAACTCTCATGGGTAGGTACAGCATGGGTTAGATGCAGATTAAAGCTCCCTACACATTGTCCCATCAAACACTTCAGGGACAGGTACAGCTCGGGTTAGATACAGAGTAAAGCTCCCTCTACACTGTTCCATCAAACTCTCCCAGGGCAGGCGAAGCTCGGGTTAGATACAGAGTAAATTTCCCTCTACACTGTCCCATCAATCACTCCCAGGGCAGGTACAGCACGAATTAGATACAGAGTAAAGCTCCCTCTACACTGTTCCATCAAACTCTCCCAGGGCAGGCGAAGCTCGGGTTAGATACAGAGTAAAGTTCCCTCTACACTGTCCCATCAAACACTCCCAGGGCAGGAACAGCTCGGGTTAGATACAGTGTAAATCTGCCTCGACACTGTCCCATCAAACACTCCCACGGCATGTACAGTAAAGGTTAGATACAGATTAAAGCTCCCTCTACACTGTCCCATCAAACACTCCCAGGGCAGGAACAGCATGGATTAGATACAGAGTAAAGCTCCCTCTACACTGTCCCATCAAACACTCCCAGGGCATGGACAGCACGGGTTAGATACAGAGTAAAGCTCCCTCTACACTGTCCCATCAAACACTCCCAGGGCAGGTACAGCACGGATTAGATACAGAGTAAAGCTCCCTCTACACTGTCCCATCAAACACTCCCAGGGCAGGAACAGCACGGATTAGATACAGAGTAAAGCTCTCTCTACACTTCCCATCAAACACTCCCAGGGCAGGTACAGCACGGATTAGATACAGAGTAAAGCTCCCTCTACACTGTCCCATCAAACACTCCCAGGGCAGGTACAGCACGGATTAGATACAGAGTAGAGCTCTCTCTACACTGTCCCATTCCAAGAAGCTTTTCTCAAGAGATTAATGAAGTAACCATGCAACCCCAGGGCTAGCACAGTAGCACCAAGGGGTGATAAGCTTGGTTGTGGCCTTGCTGGAAGCTACTTTGTGGAGTCTCAATGTCTGAAAACTATGCGCTTACTGATAAGAGTAACTACAACTAGTGTGAGATGTTTAGTGTCACAGGACACCTCAAGGCGGGCCCTGACAGTTGAGTGATTAACCACATCAACCAATAAGAGAGTAACTGCAGTGACGCTGTTTGTACGTGTACGCCCACATTTCGTAACCAGTGGGTGTTGCCCATTGACAGGTATAAACATGCTTGTATTGCTGCTTTTCCTTTGAGAGTTAGGTGCGAGCTTGAGGAAGCTAACCTCTCTCCCTTTGTGCACAAGGCCTCCCGGCCGTTTTCTAATAAACTTTAACTTCGTCAGCAGTTCTGTCTCTCCATCTGGTTTTGCTCCGAAATTTCGAGTCTAACACCATCTAACACTCCCAGGGCAGGTGCAGCACGGGTTAGATACAGAGTAAAGCTCCCTCTAAACTATCCCATCAAACACTCCCAGGGCAGGTACAGCACGGGTTAGATACAGAGTAAATTTGTCTATTCACTGTCCCATCAAACACTACCAGGGCTGGTACAGCATGGGTTGGATACAGAGTAAACTCCCTCTGCACTGTCCCCATCAAACACTCCCAGGGCAGATACAGCATGGGTTAGATACAGAGTAAAGCTTCCTCTACACTGTCCCATCAAACCACTCCCAGGGCAGGTACAGCACGGGTTAGATACAGAGTAAAGCACCCTCTGCACTGTCCCAACAAACACTCCCAGGGCAGGTACAGCACGGGTTAGATACAGAGTAAAGCTTCCTCTGCACTGTCCCATCAAACCACTCCCAGGGCAAGTACAACACGGGTTAGATACAGGGTAAAGCACCCTCTGCAGTGTACCATCAAACAGCCCTGGGGCAGGTACAGCACGAGTTAGATACAGAGTGAAGCTCGCTGTACACTGTCCCATGAAACTCTCCCAGGGCAGGGACAGCACATGTTCGATACAGAGTAAAGATCCCCCTGCACTGTCCCATCAAACAATCCTGGGGCAGGTAGAGCATGGTTTAGATATAGATAAAGATCCCTCTACACTGAACACAAAAAGCTCTCAGGGGTAGGTACAGCATGGGTTAGATGCAGATTAAAGCTCCCTACACATTTTGTGCGACAGTGACCATAATTCGGTGAGATTTAAGGTGGTCATGGAAAAAGACAAAGACGGCCCGGAAATAAGGGTTCTAAATTGGGGGAAGGCCGATTTTAATATGATAAGGCAGGATCTGGCCAAAGTGGACTGGGAGCAGCTGCTTATAGGAAAATCCACATCAAAACAGTGGGAGACTTTCAGAAGGGAAATAGAGAGAGTACAACGCCAACATGTTCCTGTAAAGGTCAAGGGTGGGACCAACAAGCAAAGGGAACCTTGGATGACAAGGGATATACAAAAATGCATTAGAAATAAAAGGGGGGCTTTTGGCAGTTACAAAAGACTAAAGACAGAAGAAGCCCTAGAGGAGTATAAAAAGTGCAGGGGCATACTTAAAAAAGAAATTAGGAGGGCGAGGAGGGGCCATGAAATAACACTGGCGAGCAAAATAAAGGAAAATCCTAAGATGTTTTATAAGTATATTAAGGGCAAGAGGATAACCAGGGAAAGGGTAGGGCCCATTAGGGACCAAAGTGGCAATCTGTGTGTAGAGCCAGAGGATGTAGGCGGGGTTTTAAATGAATTTTTTGCATCTGTGTTCACTATGGAGAAAGACGATGCAGACATAGAAATCGGGCAAGGGGACTGTGACATACTTGAACATATTAGCATCGAGAGGGAGGAGGTGCTAGCAGTTGTAGCGGGCCAAAAAGTGGATAAATCCCCAGGCCCGGACGAGATGTATCCCAGGCTGCTGTGGGAGGCAAGGGAGGAGATTGCAGGGGCTCTGACACTAATTTTCAGAACCTCTCTGGCCACAGGGGATGTACCAGAGGACTGGAGAACAGCTAACGTAGTACCATTATTCAAGAAGGGTAGCAGGGATAAACCAGGGAATTACAGGCCAGTGAGTCTAACATCTGTGGTGGGGAAATTATTGGAAAAAATTCTGAGGGACAAAATTAATCTCCACTTGGAGAGGCAAGGATTAATCGGGGATAGTCAGCATGGCTTTGTCAAGGGTAAATCATGTCTAACAAATCTGATCGAATTTTTCGAGGGGGTGACTAGTGGGGTGGATGAGGGAAATGCTGTGGATGTGGTTTACATGGACTTCAGTAAAGCTTTTGACAAAGTCCCGCATAGGAGACTGGTCAAGAAGGTAAGAGCCCATGGGATCCAGGGTGCCTTGGCGCGTTGGATCCTAAACTGGCTGAGTGGCAGGAGGCAGAGGGTGATGGTCGAAGGTTGCTTTTGTGACTGGAAGCCTGTGTCCAGTGGGGTACCTCAGGGATCGGTGCTGGGTCCCTTATTGTTTGTGATCTACATAAATGATTTGGATGAAAATGTAAAAGGTATGATCAGTAAGTTCGCAGATGACACGAAAATTGGTGGGGTGGTAAATTGCGAGGAGGAAAGCCTCCGGCTACAGGACGATATAAACGGGTTGGTCAGATGGGCGGAAAAGTGGCAAATGGAATTTAACCCTGAAAAGTGCGAGGTGATGCATTTTGGACGGACAAATAAGGCAAGGGAATACACAATGAGTGGTAGGACCCTAGGAAGTACAGAGGGTCAGAGGGACCTTGGTGTACATGTACATAGATCCCTGAAGGCAGCGGAGCAGGTAGATAAGGTGGTTAAAAAGGCATATGGGATACTTGCCTTCATTAGCCGAGGCATAGAATATAAGAGCAGGGAGGTTATGATGGAACTGTACAAAACGCTGGTGAGGCCACAGCTGGAGTACTGTGTGCAGTTCTGGTCGCCTCACTATAGGAAGGATGTGATTGCTTTGGAGAGGGTGCAGAGAAGATTCACCAGGATGTTACCTGGGATGGAGCGCCTCAGCTATGAAGAGAGGCTGGACAGGCTGGAGTTGTTTTCCTTGGAGCAGAGAAGGCTGAGGGGGGACCTGATTGAGGTGTACAAAATAATGAGGGGCATAGATAGGGTAGATAAAGAGGAACTTTTCCCCTTAGTGGGGGGGTCAATAACAAGGGGGCATAGATTCAGGGTAAGGGGCAGGAGATTTAGAGGGGATTTGAGGAGGAACTTTTTCACCCAGTGGGTGGTTGGAATGTGGAACTCAATGCCTGAAAGGGTGGTGGAGGCAGGAACCCTCACAACATTCAAGAAGCATTTGGATGAGCACTTGAAATGCCATTGCATACAAGGCTATGGACCAAATGCTGGAAAATGGGATTAGACTGGACAGGGATGGATGGGCGGCGCAGACACGATGGGCCGAAGGGCCTCTTTCTGTGCTGTAAAACTCTATGACTCTATGACTCTATGACATTGTCCCATCAAACACTCCCAGGGCAGGTACAGCTCGGGTTAGATACAAAGTAAAGCTCCCTCTACACTGTTCCATCAAACTCTCCCAGGGCAGGCAAAGCTCGGGTTAGATACAGAGTAAAGTTCCCTCTACACTGTCCCATCAAACACTCCCAGGGCAGGAACAGCTCGGGTTAGATACAGTGTAAATCTGCCTCGACACTGTCCCATCAAACACTCCCACGGCATGTACAGTAAAGGTTAGATACAGATTAAAGCTCCCTTTACACTGTCCCATCAAACACTCCCAGGGCAGGAACAGCACAGATTAGATATGGAGTAAATCTCCCTCTACACTGTCCCATCAAACACTCCCAGGGCAGGTTCAGCACGGGTTAGATACAGAGTAAAGCTCTCTCTACATTGTCCCATCAAACACTCCCAGGGCAGGAACAGCACGGATTAGATACAGAGTAGAGCTCTCTCTTCACTGTCCCATTCCAAGAAGCTTTTCTCAAGAGATTAATGAAGTAACCGTGCAACCCCAGGGCTAGCACAGTAGCACCAAGGGGGTGATAAGCTTGGTTGTGGCCTTGCTGGAAGCTACTTTGTGGAGTCTCAATGTCTGAAAACTATGTGCTTACTGATAAGAGTAACTACAACTAGTGTGAGATGTTTAGTGTCACAGGACACCTCAAGGCGGGCCCTGACAGTTGAGTGATTAACCACATCAACCAGTAAGAGAGCAACTGTAGTGACGCTGTTTGTACGTGTACGCCCACATTTCGTAACCAGTGGGTGTTGCCCATTGACACGCATAAACATGCTTGTATTGCTGCTTTTCCTTTGAGAGTTAGGTGCAAGCTTGAGGAAGCTAACCTCTCTCCCTTTGTGCACAAGGCCTCCCGGCCGTTTTCTAATAAACTTTAACTTCGTCAGCAGTTCTGTCTCTCCATCTGGTTTTGCTCTGAAAATTCGAGTCCAACACCATCTAACACTCCCAGGGCAGGTGCAGCACGGGTTAGATACAGAGTGAAGCTCACTCTGCACTGTCCCATCAAACACTCCCAGGGCAGGTACAGCACGGGTTAGATACAGAGTGAAGCTCCCTCTGCACTTTCCCATCAAACACTCCCAGGGCAGGTGCAGCACCGGTTAGATACAGAGTAAAGCTCCCTCTAAACTATCCCATCAAACACTCCCAGGGCAGGTACAGCACGGGTTAGATACAGAGTAAATTTGTCTATTCACTGTCCCATCAAACACTACCAGGGCTGGTACAGCATGGGTTGGATACAGAGTAAAGCTCCCTCTGCACTGTCCCCATCAAACACTCCCAGGGCAGGTGCAGCACGGGTTAGATACAGAGTAAAACTCCCTCTACACTGTCCCATCAAACACTCCCACAGCAGGTACAGTACAGGTTAGATACAGATTAAAGCTCCCTCTACATTGTCCCATCAAACACTCCCAGGGCAGGTACAGCACGGGTTAGATACAGAGTAAAGCTCCCTCTGCACTGTCCCATCAAACACTCCCAGGGCAGGTACAGTACGGGTTAGATACAGAGTAAAGCACCCTCGACACTGTCCCAACAAACACTCCCAGGGCAGGTAAAGCACGGGTTAGATACAGAGTAAAGCTCCCTCTAAACTGTCCCATCAAACACTCCCAGGGCAGATACAGCACGGGTTAGATACAGAGTACAGCTTCCTCTACACTGTCCCATCAAACCACTCCCAGGGCAGGTACAGCACGGGTTAGATACAGAGTAAAGCTCCCTCTAAACTGTCCCATCAAACACTCCCAGGGCAGGTACAGCACGGGTTAGATACAGAGTAAAGCTCTCTCTACACTGTCCCATCAAACACTCCCAGGGCAGGTACAGCACGGATTAGATACAGAGTAGAGCTCTCTCTACACTGTCCCATTCCAAGAAGCTTTTCTCAAGAGATTAATGAAGTAACCATGCAACCCCAGGGCTAGCACAGTAGCACCAAGGGGTGATAAGCTTGGTTGTGGCCTTGCTGGAAGCTACTTTGTGGAGTCTCAATGTCTGAAAACTATGCGCTTACTGATAAGAGTAACTACAACTAGTGTGAGATGTTTAGTGTCACAGGACACCTCAAGGCGGGCCCTGACAGTTGAGTGATTAACCACATCAACCAATAAGAGAGTAACTGCAGTGACGCTGTTTGTACGTGTACGCCCACATTTCGTAACCAGTGGGTGTTGCCCATTGACAGGTATAAACATGCTTGTATTGCTGCTTTTCCTTTGAGAGTTAGGTGCGAGCTTGAGGAAGCTAACCTCTCTCCCTTTGTGCACAAGGCCTCCCGGCCGTTTTCTAATAAACTTTAACTTCGTCAGCAGTTCTGTCTCTCCATCTGGTTTTGCTCCGAAATTTCGAGTCTAACACCATCTAACACTCCCAGGGCAGGTGCAGCACGGGTTAGATACAGAGTAAAGCTCCCTCTAAACTATCCCATCAAACACTCCCAGGGCAGGTACAGCACGGGTTAGATACAGAGTAAATTTGTCTATTCACTGTCCCATCAAACACTACCAGGGCTGGTACAGCATGGGTTGGATACAGAGTAAACTCCCTCTGCACTGTCCCCATCAAACACTCCCAGGGCAGATACAGCACGGGTTAGATACAGAGTAAAGCTTCCTCTACACTGTCCCATCAAACCACTCCCAGGGCAGGTACAGCACGGGTTAGATACAGAGTAAAGCACCCTCTGCACTGTCCCAACAAACACTCCCAGGGCAGGTACAGCACGGATTAGATACAGAGTAGAGCTCTCTCTACACTGTCCCATTCCAAGAAGCTTTTCTCAAGAGATTAATGAAGTAACCATGCAACCCCAGGGCTAGCACAGTAGCACCAAGGGGTGATAAGCTTGGTTGTGGCCTTGCTGGAAGCTACTTTGTGGAGTCTCAATGTCTGAAAACTATGCGCTTACTGATAAGAGTAACTACAACTAGTGTGAGATGTTTAGTGTCACAGGACACCTCAAGGCGGGCCCTGACAGTTGAGTGATTAACCACATCAACCAATAAGAGAGTAACTGCAGTGACGCTGTTTGTACGTGTACGCCCACATTTCGTAACCAGTGGGTGTTGCCCATTGACAGGTATAAACATGCTTGTATTGCTGCTTTTCCTTTGAGAGTTAGGTGCGAGCTTGAGGAAGCTAACCTCTCTCCCTTTGTGCACAAGGCCTCCCGGCCGTTTTCTAATAAACTTTAACTTCGTCAGCAGTTCTGTCTCTCCATCTGGTTTTGCTCCGAAATTTCGAGTCTAACACCATCTAACACTCCCAGGGCAGGTGCAGCACGGGTTAGATACAGAGTAAAGCTCCCTCTAAACTATCCCATCAAACACTCCCAGGGCAGGTACAGCACGGGTTAGATACAGAGTAAATTTGTCTATTCACTGTCCCATCAAACACTACCAGGGCTGGTACAGCATGGGTTGGATACAGAGTAAACTCCCTCTGCACTGTCCCCATCAAACACTCCCAGGGCAGATACAGCACGGGTTAGATACAGAGTAAAGCTTCCTCTACACTGTCCCATCAAACCACTCCCAGGGCAGGTACAGCACGGGTTAGATACAGAGTAAAGCACCCTCTGCACTGTCCCAACAAACACTCCCAGGGCAGGTACAGCACGGGTTAGATACAGAGTAAAGCTTCCTCTGCACTGTCCCATCAAACCACTCCCAGGGCAAGTACAACACGGGTTAGATACAGGGTAAAGCACCCTCTGCAGTGTACCATCAAACAGCCCTGGGGCAGGTACAGCACGAGTTAGATACAGAGTGAAGCTCGCTGTACACTGTCCCATGAAACTCTCCCAGGGCAGGGACAGCACATGTTCGATACAGAGTAAAGATCCCCCTGCACTGTCCCATCAAACAATCCTGGGGCAGGTAGAGCATGGTTTAGATATAGATAAAGATCCCTCTACACTGAACACAAAAAGCTCTCAGGGGTAGGTACAGCATGGGTTAGATGCAGATTAAAGCTCCCTACACATTTTGTGCGACAGTGACCATAATTCGGTGAGATTTAAGGTGGTCATGGAAAAAGACAAAGACGGCCCGGAAATAAGGGTTCTAAATTGGGGGAAGGCCGATTTTAATATGATAAGGCAGGATCTGGCCAAAGTGGACTGGGAGCAGCTGCTTATAGGAAAATCCACATCAAAACAGTGGGAGACTTTCAGAAGGGAAATAGAGAGAGTACAACGCCAACATGTTCCTGTAAAGGTCAAGGGTGGGACCAACAAGCAAAGGGAACCTTGGATGACAAGGGATATACAAAAATGCATTAGAAATAAAAGGGGGGCTTTTGGCAGTTACAAAAGACTAAAGACAGAAGAAGCCCTAGAGGAGTATAAAAAGTGCAGGGGCATACTTAAAAAAGAAATTAGGAGGGCGAGGAGGGGCCATGAAATAACACTGGCGAGCAAAATAAAGGAAAATCCTAAGATGTTTTATAAGTATATTAAGGGCAAGAGGATAACCAGGGAAAGGGTAGGGCCCATTAGGGACCAAAGTGGCAATCTGTGTGTAGAGCCAGAGGATGTAGGCGGGGTTTTAAATGAATTTTTTGCATCTGTGTTCACTATGGAGAAAGACGATGCAGACATAGAAATCGGGCAAGGGGACTGTGACATACTTGAACATATTAGCATCGAGAGGGAGGAGGTGCTAGCAGTTGTAGCGGGCCAAAAAGTGGATAAATCCCCAGGCCCGGACGAGATGTATCCCAGGCTGCTGTGGGAGGCAAGGGAGGAGATTGCAGGGGCTCTGACACTAATTTTCAGAACCTCTCTGGCCACAGGGGATGTACCAGAGGACTGGAGAACAGCTAACGTAGTACCATTATTCAAGAAGGGTAGCAGGGATAAACCAGGGAATTACAGGCCAGTGAGTCTAACATCTGTGGTGGGGAAATTATTGGAAAAAATTCTGAGGGACAAAATTAATCTCCACTTGGAGAGGCAAGGATTAATCGGGGATAGTCAGCATGGCTTTGTCAAGGGTAAATCATGTCTAACAAATCTGATCGAATTTTTCGAGGGGGTGACTAGTGGGGTGGATGAGGGAAATGCTGTGGATGTGGTTTACATGGACTTCAGTAAAGCTTTTGACAAAGTCCCGCATAGGAGACTGGTCAAGAAGGTAAGAGCCCATGGGATCCAGGGTGCCTTGGCGCGTTGGATCCTAAACTGGCTGAGTGGCAGGAGGCAGAGGGTGATGGTCGAAGGTTGCTTTTGTGACTGGAAGCCTGTGTCCAGTGGGGTACCTCAGGGATCGGTGCTGGGTCCCTTATTGTTTGTGATCTACATAAATGATTTGGATGAAAATGTAAAAGGTATGATCAGTAAGTTCGCAGATGACACGAAAATTGGTGGGGTGGTAAATTGCGAGGAGGAAAGCCTCCGGCTACAGGACGATATAAACGGGTTGGTCAGATGGGCGGAAAAGTGGCAAATGGAATTTAACCCTGAAAAGTGCGAGGTGATGCATTTTGGACGGACAAATAAGGCAAGGGAATACACAATGAGTGGTAGGACCCTAGGAAGTACAGAGGGTCAGAGGGACCTTGGTGTACATGTACATAGATCCCTGAAGGCAGCGGAGCAGGTAGATAAGGTGGTTAAAAAGGCATATGGGATACTTGCCTTCATTAGCCGAGGCATAGAATATAAGAGCAGGGAGGTTATGATGGAACTGTACAAAACGCTGGTGAGGCCACAGCTGGAGTACTGTGTGCAGTTCTGGTCGCCTCACTATAGGAAGGATGTGATTGCTTTGGAGAGGGTGCAGAGAAGATTCACCAGGATGTTACCTGGGATGGAGCGCCTCAGCTATGAAGAGAGGCTGGACAGGCTGGAGTTGTTTTCCTTGGAGCAGAGAAGGCTGAGGGGGGACCTGATTGAGGTGTACAAAATAATGAGGGGCATAGATAGGGTAGATAAAGAGGAACTTTTCCCCTTAGTGGGGGGGTCAATAACAAGGGGGCATAGATTCAGGGTAAGGGGCAGGAGATTTAGAGGGGATTTGAGGAGGAACTTTTTCACCCAGTGGGTGGTTGGAATGTGGAACTCAATGCCTGAAAGGGTGGTGGAGGCAGGAACCCTCACAACATTCAAGAAGCATTTGGATGAGCACTTGAAATGCCATTGCATACAAGGCTATGGACCAAATGCTGGAAAATGGGATTAGACTGGACAGGGATGGATGGGCGGCGCAGACACGATGGGCCGAAGGGCCTCTTTCTGTGCTGTAAAACTCTATGACTCTATGACTCTATGACATTGTCCCATCAAACACTCCCAGGGCAGGTACAGCTCGGGTTAGATACAAAGTAAAGCTCCCTCTACACTGTTCCATCAAACTCTCCCAGGGCAGGCAAAGCTCGGGTTAGATACAGAGTAAAGTTCCCTCTACACTGTCCCATCAAACACTCCCAGGGCAGGAACAGCTCGGGTTAGATACAGTGTAAATCTGCCTCGACACTGTCCCATCAAACACTCCCACGGCATGTACAGTAAAGGTTAGATACAGATTAAAGCTCCCTTTACACTGTCCCATCAAACACTCCCAGGGCAGGAACAGCACAGATTAGATATGGAGTAAATCTCCCTCTACACTGTCCCATCAAACACTCCCAGGGCAGGTTCAGCACGGGTTAGATACAGAGTAAAGCTCTCTCTACATTGTCCCATCAAACACTCCCAGGGCAGGAACAGCACGGATTAGATACAGAGTAGAGCTCTCTCTTCACTGTCCCATTCCAAGAAGCTTTTCTCAAGAGATTAATGAAGTAACCGTGCAACCCCAGGGCTAGCACAGTAGCACCAAGGGGGTGATAAGCTTGGTTGTGGCCTTGCTGGAAGCTACTTTGTGGAGTCTCAATGTCTGAAAACTATGTGCTTACTGATAAGAGTAACTACAACTAGTGTGAGATGTTTAGTGTCACAGGACACCTCAAGGCGGGCCCTGACAGTTGAGTGATTAACCACATCAACCAGTAAGAGAGCAACTGTAGTGACGCTGTTTGTACGTGTACGCCCACATTTCGTAACCAGTGGGTGTTGCCCATTGACACGCATAAACATGCTTGTATTGCTGCTTTTCCTTTGAGAGTTAGGTGCAAGCTTGAGGAAGCTAACCTCTCTCCCTTTGTGCACAAGGCCTCCCGGCCGTTTTCTAATAAACTTTAACTTCGTCAGCAGTTCTGTCTCTCCATCTGGTTTTGCTCTGAAAATTCGAGTCCAACACCATCTAACACTCCCAGGGCAGGTGCAGCACGGGTTAGATACAGAGTGAAGCTCACTCTGCACTGTCCCATCAAACACTCCCAGGGCAGGTACAGCACGGGTTAGATACAGAGTGAAGCTCCCTCTGCACTTTCCCATCAAACACTCCCAGGGCAGGTGCAGCACCGGTTAGATACAGAGTAAAGCTCCCTCTAAACTATCCCATCAAACACTCCCAGGGCAGGTACAGCACGGGTTAGATACAGAGTAAATTTGTCTATTCACTGTCCCATCAAACACTACCAGGGCTGGTACAGCATGGGTTGGATACAGAGTAAAGCTCCCTCTGCACTGTCCCCATCAAACACTCCCAGGGCAGGTGCAGCACGGGTTAGATACAGAGTAAAACTCCCTCTACACTGTCCCATCAAACACTCCCACAGCAGGTACAGTACAGGTTAGATACAGATTAAAGCTCCCTCTACATTGTCCCATCAAACACTCCCAGGGCAGGTACAGCACGGGTTAGATACAGAGTAAAGCTCCCTCTGCACTGTCCCATCAAACACTCCCAGGGCAGGTACAGTACGGGTTAGATACAGAGTAAAGCACCCTCGACACTGTCCCAACAAACACTCCCAGGGCAGGTAAAGCACGGGTTAGATACAGAGTAAAGCTCCCTCTAAACTGTCCCATCAAACACTCCCAGGGCAGATACAGCACGGGTTAGATACAGAGTACAGCTTCCTCTACACTGTCCCATCAAACCACTCCCAGGGCAGGTACAGCACGGGTTAGATACAGAGTAAAGCTCCCTCTAAACTGTCCCATCAAACACTCCCAGGGCAGGTACAGCACGGGTTAGATACAGAGTAAAGCTCTCTCTACACTGTCCCATCAAACACTCCCAGGGCAGGTACAGCACGGATTAGATACAGAGTAGAGCTCTCTCTACACTGTCCCATTCCAAGAAGCTTTTCTCAAGAGATTAATGAAGTAACCATGCAACCCCAGGGCTAGCACAGTAGCACCAAGGGGTGATAAGCTTGGTTGTGGCCTTGCTGGAAGCTACTTTGTGGAGTCTCAATGTCTGAAAACTATGCGCTTACTGATAAGAGTAACTACAACTAGTGTGAGATGTTTAGTGTCACAGGACACCTCAAGGCGGGCCCTGACAGTTGAGTGATTAACCACATCAACCAATAAGAGAGTAACTGCAGTGACGCTGTTTGTACGTGTACGCCCACATTTCGTAACCAGTGGGTGTTGCCCATTGACAGGTATAAACATGCTTGTATTGCTGCTTTTCCTTTGAGAGTTAGGTGCGAGCTTGAGGAAGCTAACCTCTCTCCCTTTGTGCACAAGGCCTCCCGGCCGTTTTCTAATAAACTTTAACTTCGTCAGCAGTTCTGTCTCTCCATCTGGTTTTGCTCCGAAATTTCGAGTCTAACACCATCTAACACTCCCAGGGCAGGTGCAGCACGGGTTAGATACAGAGTAAAGCTCCCTCTAAACTATCCCATCAAACACTCCCAGGGCAGGTACAGCACGGGTTAGATACAGAGTAAATTTGTCTATTCACTGTCCCATCAAACACTACCAGGGCTGGTACAGCATGGGTTGGATACAGAGTAAACTCCCTCTGCACTGTCCCCATCAAACACTCCCAGGGCAGATACAGCACGGGTTAGATACAGAGTAAAGCTTCCTCTACACTGTCCCATCAAACCACTCCCAGGGCAGGTACAGCACGGGTTAGATACAGAGTAAAGCACCCTCTGCACTGTCCCAACAAACACTCCCAGGGCAGGTACAGCACGGATTAGATACAGAGTAGAGCTCTCTCTACACTGTCCCATTCCAAGAAGCTTTTCTCAAGAGATTAATGAAGTAACCATGCAACCCCAGGGCTAGCACAGTAGCACCAAGGGGTGATAAGCTTGGTTGTGGCCTTGCTGGAAGCTACTTTGTGGAGTCTCAATGTCTGAAAACTATGCGCTTACTGATAAGAGTAACTACAACTAGTGTGAGATGTTTAGTGTCACAGGACACCTCAAGGCGGGCCCTGACAGTTGAGTGATTAACCACATCAACCAATAAGAGAGTAACTGCAGTGACGCTGTTTGTACGTGTACGCCCACATTTCGTAACCAGTGGGTGTTGCCCATTGACAGGTATAAACATGCTTGTATTGCTGCTTTTCCTTTGAGAGTTAGGTGCGAGCTTGAGGAAGCTAACCTCTCTCCCTTTGTGCACAAGGCCTCCCGGCCGTTTTCTAATAAACTTTAACTTCGTCAGCAGTTCTGTCTCTCCATCTGGTTTTGCTCCGAAATTTCGAGTCTAACACCATCTAACACTCCCAGGGCAGGTGCAGCACGGGTTAGATACAGAGTAAAGCTCCCTCTAAACTATCCCATCAAACACTCCCAGGGCAGGTACAGCACGGGTTAGATACAGAGTAAATTTGTCTATTCACTGTCCCATCAAACACTACCAGGGCTGGTACAGCATGGGTTGGATACAGAGTAAACTCCCTCTGCACTGTCCCCATCAAACACTCCCAGGGCAGATACAGCACGGGTTAGATACAGAGTAAAGCTTCCTCTACACTGTCCCATCAAACCACTCCCAGGGCAGGTACAGCACGGGTTAGATACAGAGTAAAGCACCCTCTGCACTGTCCCAACAAACACTCCCAGGGCAGGTACAGCACGGGTTAGATACAGAGTAAAGCTTCCTCTGCACTGTCCCATCAAACCACTCCCAGGGCAAGTACAACACGGGTTAGATACAGGGTAAAGCACCCTCTGCAGTGTACCATCAAACAGCCCTGGGGCAGGTACAGCACGAGTTAGATACAGAGTGAAGCTCGCTGTACACTGTCCCATGAAACTCTCCCAGGGCAGGGACAGCACATGTTCGATACAGAGTAAAGATCCCCCTGCACTGTCCCATCAAACAATCCTGTGGCAGGTAGAGCATGGTTTAGATATAGATAAAGATCCCTCTACACTGAACACAAAAAGCTCTCAGGGGTAGGTACAGCATGGGTTAGATGCAGATTAAAGCTCCCTACACATTTTGTGCGACAGTGACCATAATTCGGTGAGATTTAAGGTGGTCATGGAAAAAGACAAAGACGGCCCGGAAATAAGGGTTCTAAATTGGGGGAAGGCCGATTTTAATATGATAAGGCAGGATCTGGCCAAAGTGGACTGGGAGCAGCTGCTTATAGGAAAATCCACATCAAAACAGTGGGAGACTTTCAGAAGGGAAATAGAGAGAGTACAACGCCAACATGTTCCTGTAAAGGTCAAGGGTGGGACCAACAAGCAAAGGGAACCTTGGATGACAAGGGATATACAAAAATGCATTAGAAATAAAAGGGGGGCTTTTGGCAGTTACAAAAGACTAAAGACAGAAGAAGCCCTAGAGGAGTATAAAAAGTGCAGGGGCATACTTAAAAAAGAAATTAGGAGGGCGAGGAGGGGCCATGAAATAACACTGGCGAGCAAAATAAAGGAAAATCCTAAGATGTTTTATAAGTATATTAAGGGCAAGAGGATAACCAGGGAAAGGGTAGGGCCCATTAGGGACCAAAGTGGCAATCTGTGTGTAGAGCCAGAGGATGTAGGCGGGGTTTTAAATGAATTTTTTGCATCTGTGTTCACTATGGAGAAAGACGATGCAGACATAGAAATCGGGCAAGGGGACTGTGACATACTTGAACATATTAGCATCGAGAGGGAGGAGGTGCTAGCAGTTGTAGCGGGCCAAAAAGTGGATAAATCCCCAGGCCCGGACGAGATGTATCCCAGGCTGCTGTGGGAGGCAAGGGAGGAGATTGCAGGGGCTCTGACACTAATTTTCAGAACCTCTCTGGCCACAGGGGATGTACCAGAGGACTGGAGAACAGCTAACGTAGTACCATTATTCAAGAAGGGTAGCAGGGATAAACCAGGGAATTACAGGCCAGTGAGTCTAACATCTGTGGTGGGGAAATTATTGGAAAAAATTCTGAGGGACAAAATTAATCTCCACTTGGAGAGGCAAGGATTAATCGGGGATAGTCAGCATGGCTTTGTCAAGGGTAAATCATGTCTAACAAATCTGATCGAATTTTTCGAGGGGGTGACTAGTGGGGTGGATGAGGGAAATGCTGTGGATGTGGTTTACATGGACTTCAGTAAAGCTTTTGACAAAGTCCCGCATAGGAGACTGGTCAAGAAGGTAAGAGCCCATGGGATCCAGGGTGCCTTGGCGCGTTGGATCCTAAACTGGCTGAGTGGCAGGAGGCAGAGGGTGATGGTCGAAGGTTGCTTTTGTGACTGGAAGCCTGTGTCCAGTGGGGTACCTCAGGGATCGGTGCTGGGTCCCTTATTGTTTGTGATCTACATAAATGATTTGGATGAAAATGTAAAAGGTATGATCAGTAAGTTCGCAGATGACACGAAAATTGGTGGGGTGGTAAATTGCGAGGAGGAAAGCCTCCGGCTACAGGACGATATAAACGGGTTGGTCAGATGGGCGGAAAAGTGGCAAATGGAATTTAACCCTGAAAAGTGCGAGGTGATGCATTTTGGACGGACAAATAAGGCAAGGGAATACACAATGAGTGGTAGGACCCTAGGAAGTACAGAGGGTCAGAGGGACCTTGGTGTACATGTACATAGATCCCTGAAGGCAGCAGAGCAGGTAGATAAGGTGGTTAAAAAGGCATATGGGATACTTGCCTTCATTAGCCGAGGCATAGAATATAAGAGCAGGGAGGTTATGATGGAACTGTACAAAACGCTGGTGAGGCCACAGCTGGAGTACTGTGTGCAGTTCTGGTCGCCTCACTATAGGAAGGATGTGATTGCTTTGGAGAGGGTGCAGAGAAGATTCACCAGGATGTTACCTGGGATGGAGCGCCTCAGCTATGAAGAGAGGCTGGACAGGCTGGAGTTGTTTTCCTTGGAGCAGAGAAGGCTGAGGGGGGACCTGATTGAGGTGTACAAAATAATGAGGGGCATAGATAGGGTAGATAAAGAGGAACTTTTCCCCTTAGTGGGGGGGTCAATAACAAGGGGGCATAGATTCAGGGTAAGGGGCAGGAGATTTAGAGGGGATTTGAGGAGGAACTTTTTCACCCAGTGGGTGGTTGGAATGTGGAACTCAATGCCTGAAAGGGTGGTGGAGGCAGGAACCCTCACAACATTCAAGAAGCATTTGGATGAGCACTTGAAATGCCATTGCATACAAGGCTATGGACCAAATGCTGGAAAATGGGATTAGACTGGACAGGGATGGATGGGCGGCGCAGACACGATGGGCCGAAGGGCCTCTTTCTGTGCTGTAAAACTCTATGACTCTATGACTCTATGACATTGTCCCATCAAACACTCCCAGGGCAGGTACAGCTCGGGTTAGATACAAAGTAAAGCTCCCTCTACACTGTTCCATCAAACTCTCCCAGGGCAGGCAAAGCTCGGGTTAGATACAGAGTAAAGTTCCCTCTACACTGTCCCATCAAACACTCCCAGGGCAGGAACAGCTCGGGTTAGATACAGTGTAAATCTGCCTCGACACTGTCCCATCAAACACTCCCACGGCATGTACAGTAAAGGTTAGATACAGATTAAAGCTCCCTCTACACTGTCCCATCAAACACTCCCAGGGCAGGTTCAGCACGGGTTAGATACAGAGTAAAGCTCTCTCTACATTGTCCCATCAAACACTCCCAGGGCAGGAACAGCACGGATTAGATACAGAGTAGAGCTCTCTCTTCACTGTCCCATTCCAAGAAGCTTTTCTCAAGAGATTAATGAAGTAACCGTGCAACCCCAGGGCTAGCACAGTAGCACCAAGGGGGTGATAAGCTTGGTTGTGGCCTTGCTGGAAGCTACTTTGTGGAGTCTCAATGTCTGAAAACTATGTGCTTACTGATAAGAGTAACTACAACTAGTGTGAGATGTTTAGTGTCACAGGACACCTCAAGGCGGGCCCTGACAGTTGAGTGATTAACCACATCAACCAGTAAGAGAGCAACTGTAGTGACGCTGTTTGTACGTGTACGCCCACATTTCGTAACCAGTGGGTGTTGCCCATTGACACGTATAAACATGCTTGTATTGCTGCTTTTCCTTTGAGAGTTAGGTGCAAGCTTGAGGAAGCTAACCTCTCTCCCTTTGTGCACAAGGCCTCCCGGCCGTTTTCTAATAAACTTTAACTTCGTCAGCAGTTCTGTCTCTCCATCTGGTTTTGCTCTGAAAATTCGAGTCCAACACCATCTAACACTCCCAGGGCAGGTGCAGCACGGGTTAGATACAGAGTGAAGCTCACTCTGCACTGTCCCATCAAACACTCCCAGGGCAGGTACAGCACGGGTTAGATACAGAGTGAAGCTCCCTCTGCACTTTCCCATCAAACACTCCCAGGGCAGGTGCAGCACCGGTTAGATACAGAGTAAAGCTCCCTCTAAACTATCCCATCAAACACTCCCAGGGCAGGTACAGCACGGGTTAGATACAGAGTAAATTTGTCTATTCACTGTCCCATCAAACACTACCAGGGCTGGTACAGCATGGGTTGGATACAGAGTAAAGCTCCCTCTGCACTGTCCCCATCAAACACTCCCAGGGCAGGTGCAGCACGGGTTAGATACAGAGTAAAACTCCCTCTACACTGTCCCATCAAACACTCCCACAGCAGGTACAGTACAGGTTAGATACAGATTAAAGCTCCCTCTACATTGTCCCATCAAACACTCCCAGGGCAGGTACAGCACGGGTTAGATACAGAGTAAAGCTCCCTCTGCACTGTCCCATCAAACACTCCCAGGGCAGGTACAGTACGGGTTAGATACAGAGTAAAGCACCCTCGACACTGTCCCAACAAACACTCCCAGGGCAGGTAAAGCACGGGTTAGATACAGAGTAAAGCTCCCTCTAAACTGTCCCATCAAACACTCCCAGGGCAGATACAGCACGGGTTAGATACAGAGTACAGCTTCCTCTACACTGTCCCATCAAACCACTCCCAGGGCAGGTACAGCACGGGTTAGATACAGAGTAAAGCTCCCTCTAAACTGTCCCATCAAACACTCCCAGGGCAGGTACAGCACGGGTTAGATACAGAGTAAAGCTTCCTCTACACTGTCCCATCAAACCACTCCCAGGGTAGGTACAACACGGGTTAGATACAGAGTAAAGCTCCCTCTAAACTATCCCATCAAACACACGCAGAGCAGGTACAGCACGGGTTAGATACAGAGTAAATTTGCCTATTCACTGTCCCATCAAACACTACCAGGGCTGGTACAGCATGGGTTGGATACAGAGTAAAGCTCCCTCTGCACTGTCCCCATCAAACGGTCCCAGGGCAGGTACAGCATGGGTTAGATACAGAGTAAAGCTCCCTCTGCACTGTCCCCATCAAACACTCCCAGGGCAGGTACAGCATGGGTTAGATACAGAGTAAAACTCCCTCTACACTGTCCCATCAAGCACTCCCACAGCAGGCACAGTACAGCTTAGATACAGAGTAAAGCTCCCTCTACACTGTCCCATCAAAGACTGCCAGGGCAGGTACAGTACGGGTTAGGTACAGAGTAAAGCTCCCTCTACACTGTCCCATCAAAGACTGCCAGGGCAGGTACAGTACAGGTTAAATACAGTGTAAAGCTCTCTCTACACTGTCCCATCAAACACTCCCAGGGAAGGTACAGCACGGGTTAGGTACAGAGTAAAGCTCCCTCTACACTGTCCCATCAAACACTCCCTGGGCAGGTACAGCACGGGATAGATACAGAGTAAAGCTCCCTCTACACTGTCCCATCATATACTCCCGGGGCAGTGTAGTGGAAACTTTACTGACATCCATCACCTCAATGAGCACAAATATTCACCTAAAGAAAGTAACACAAACCCATGAGCTTCTCTCCCAGACACAGAGCCAGATAGTGTCTGGGAGAATGACGTTTCTCACACAACAATGTATAAATTGATCCTGCAACTCTACCCAAGAATCCTGGGCTCCACACGGGGCGAATCCTGCTCCTGTTTCCCTTCCTGTAACAGCACTGAGCTAAACCCATCCCTTAATGAGCAGGGCTCAGGGAGGTTGGTTGCTAGGCACTACAGTGATGTCATAAAGCAGAGCTGTGGTGTATGTTACCTGTTCCACCTTAAGAGAACTACTTTAAGAGATGTACTACTTTCTCTTGGCTGCTGTATACTGTAATACCGGTGGTGACCACACCGGTATATAAGTGTTGTGTAAGGATCTGCTGGGCAGTTCAGCCCTGACCTCCGAATAGTAAAGACCTGTTAAAAGTTATTCTTGTTGTCTGTGTCAGTGATTGATCCTAAACATAACTGGGACACACAGACTCAACAGTGGCGACGAGTCCGACCTTACCCTGCGGCAGTTTTATATCCAAGGCAGATTTGTCCTCAGAACGGGCGTCGAGAAGAGGCATCCGCCCTCATCATCCTGCTGAGCACCATCGCACGGGAGGCATCGAGAACCTGGGTTAAAAAGAAAAAGAATTCTGACCACGAAGCCCTCCATCAGCGACAGGCAGAGATCATCCCTTCTACCACGGTGGTGGGTAAGCCGATCAGCGACACGAGCAGAAAGTCGGCCGCGTTGGCTGTGGAGTAGGGGAGGGAAAACGGAGGAATAAGGGCGGAGAGCTCGACCACGGCCGGTAGAAAGGGCCGGGCTGCAATCGAGGCCGAGAGGCGCAGCAACTGGGGCAGCTTAAGGCTCGAGAGCCGCGGAGAACTCAAACGCAGCCAATGTACAGGACCGGGCTGCAAGCGGGGCAGCGAGGCAAAGCAGCGTCGGGGAGTGAGAACCGCTGGGGAGGCGAGAACGGCAGCAGCAAGGCAATCGCCATTGCAGCCAGCGGAGGAAGAAGGCGAGCGCAGGAAAGACCGCCAAGCGCGGGAAGCTGCCATTTTAGTAGGCGGGGGAAGAAGACAAGCGTGGGAAGCCGCCATTTTGAGAAAAAGAAAAATTTAAAAAAAAAAAAAAATTGCAAGGATGCCTAAACATGGGAGCATTAATACCTTTGATAGCGATATCAAAGATTGGACCACATATGTAGAACGCATGGAAGTGTATTGTAAAGCAAATAAGGTACCAAATGATGAGAAAGCACTAACCTTATTAAGCTCAATGGGTGCGAAAACATACTGGCTATTGAAGCACCTTCTATCACCAAATAAACCGGCGGATCAGACTTTCACGAATATTGTTACTGTCCTGAAAGATCATTTAAACCCCACGCCGCTGATGATAGCGGAACGATTTAAATTTTACAGAAGAACGCAGCGGAAAGACGAAAGCAACGCTGAATTTTTAATTGAACTGCGTAAGCTAGCAAAGTACTGTCAGTTTGGAACAGGACTAGCAGATGCGCTGAGAGATAAATTTGTGTGTGGATTGTTAAAAGAAGGAACACAAAAGCGACTGCTTGAGGAGAATGAGCTTACGCTTGATAAAGCTGTCACTATTGCAGCATCGCACGAAGCCGCAGCGAGAGGCACTGCGGAAATGCAACTACGGTCACCGGAACTCAGCACCAATCAAATGGTCTTGAGTACAGTAAAATGTTATCGTTGTGGAAAGACAACGCATGATCAGAACCAGTGCTGGTTCAAAAATCAGGAATGCAGAAGATGTGGCAGGCTTGGTCACATAGCTAAAGTATGCCGGTCAGGAAAGAAGACCAGCAACAAAAAGTCACCGCAGGAAAAGTACAGAAAGGTACACAAGGTGACAGAGAACAGTTCAAACGAACAGAAGTCAGATTCAGACTCCAGCAGTAATGAACTGGGTAGTCTAAGAGTACACAATGTTGGTAAGGAAGCAGACCTCCAAACAATTTGGGTCACACTTCAGATAGCAGGAGTCCAAGTGAAGATGGAATTGGACACTGGATCGGCATTGACGGTCATGAATAAGAAAGATTACAAAAGGTTATTCCCACATATTCCCCTACGGGATACGGAGATTGTATTGAAAACATACACGGGGCAAAGAGTATACCCCATCGGGAAGATAGAGGTAAAGGTGGTCCACAAGGGCAAAGAAAGCCGAGGAATGGACTTATATGTGCTACCTGAGGGAGGTCCACCACTACTGGGACGGGAGTGGATTAGGAAAATGAATATGGACTGGCATTCCTTAAAAGCACTAACTGTTAAGTCTGTGTGTTATAATGAGAATTACTACACAGACCACAAGAGTAAACTTTAACAGGTCTTTACTGGTTGAAGGTCAGGGCGGAACTGCCCAATAAATCATTACACAGCACTTATATACCGGTGTGGTCACCACCGGTATTACAGTATACAGCAGCCAAGATAAAGTAGTGCAACCCTTAAAATAGTTCTCTTAAAGGTGGAACGGTTACATACACTACAATCCTCCCTTTTTAGGTTAACAGTATATATTCCCATTAAACATAACATCATAACATATATACACAACTTCATGTAGAAACAGTTCACAGGTTCAGTCTCTCTGGAGGCTTCCTGACTCGGTCCGGATAATGCCTCGGTGGTGTAGTAGTTTTCGGTGGTGTAGTAGGTTCTTTTGGCAAGGTCGATTCGGCTTGAATGTCAGTGTCGGGTTCATCTGGTTCCAGTATCACCGGATCGGAGGTAGATACTATGGGTACCTCTGCTTCATCATTAGGCGTATAGAGTTGTGGTGTAGGTTGTCCCTTTTCGGATGACGCTATGATCTGGTCAGCATGGCGCCTTATTATGCTTTCACCAATGTCCACGGTATACATCAGCGGTCCTAGTCGTGTGCAAATAGTTCCAGGCTGCCATTTCTCGGTACGGTAGTCCCGGGCCAAAACTTGTTGACCTATCTGGAAGGTTCTAGTTGGTCTTTCATTCATGCCTTGAAATTGCCGGTTCTCTACGTCCCTTCTGATGTTTGGCTTGATCAAATCCAGCCGGCATCTTAGTCTTCTATTGAAAAACATCATGGCGGGAGTTTGGTTTGTGACCGCATGTGTTGCATTCCTGTACGCCAACAAGAAGTTATCTACCTTATGTTGTAGATTTATGTCTTCATTACCCATGGCCTTTATGGCCTTCTTGAAGGTCTGGACAAACCTTTCAGCTAATCCATTGGTGGCGGGATGGTATGGGGCGGACGTGTAGTGCTTAACCCCATTGTTTTTTAAGAACTTCCTGAATTCTTCGGACACAAATTGCGGTCCATTATCAGAACAGATCTGTTCCGGCAGGCCATTCCTGGCAAATATGGTCCTTAATACTGTGATGGTTTTTTCCGTGGTGGTGGAGGACATCTTTATTACCTCCGGCCACTTGGAGTGTGCATCCACCGCGATTAAGAACATTGAGTCCATAAATGGACCAGCAAAGTCGATATGTACCCTTTGCCATGGAGATGAGGGCCACTCCCATGGATGCAGAGGAGCTTGTGGTGGGGCGTTTTGGACCTTCTGGCATCCTAGACAGCTCTTGGTCATTTCTTCGATGTCTCCATCGATACCTGGCCACCACACAAACGCTCTGGCTAGATTCTTCATTTTCACTCCACCCAGATGCCCCTCGTGAAGCTCCTTTAGCACTTTATGCTGGAGTTTGGGTGGAATCACCACTCTGGATCCACACATCAAAGTTCCTCGGCACACTGACAGCTGTTCTCTTCTTTGCGAGAATGCTGGCAACAATGGTTTGCCATGTGCTGGCCATCCCTTCACCGTTAAATCGTAGACTCGTGAGAGAGTCGGGTCATTTCTTGTTTCCTTTTCGATCGTAGAATTTGTTACTGGTAGACATTCCACTATGGTTGAGTGGAACATCTCCACTGGGTCCACTGTAGGCGCCTCTTCTGCCGTTGGCAACGGTAGGCGCGATAAACCGTCAGCATTCCCATGCTGTTTTGATCCTTTGTATTCGATGTCATATTGGTGTGCCCCTAGGAAAAGGGACCACCTCTGTAGCCTTTGCGCTGTCATAATGGAAACGCCCTTTTTAGGGTTGAATATGGATACCAACGGCTGGTGGTCTGTCAGCGGTGTAAACTTCTGGCCCTGCAGGTAATGATTAAACTTCTTTGCTCCCCACACCAGGCTGAGAGCCTCCCTATCTATCTGAGCATAGTTGCGCTCAGCGGAGGTCAATGATCTGGATGCAAATGCGACTGGCCTTTCCGAGCCATTTGGCAACTTGTGTGAGAGTACTGCTCCAATACCATAAGGAGAAGCATCACAAGCTAAACGAATAGGTAGCGTTGGGTTGAAGTGAGCCAACACTTCCTCTGAGGTGATCAATGCCTTGCTTTTGCGAAAGGCCTTCTTACAGTCCTCGCTCCACTTCCATGGTACTTCTTTCTGCAAAAGAGCATTCAGCGGATGCAGCACCGTGGATAGATTTGGCAGAAACTTATGGTAATAGTTAATCAACACTAGGAACGACCTCAACTGGGATACATTTTCCGGAGCGGGAGCCTTCACAACAACTTCGATCTTGTCAGGTGACTTGTGCAGCCCCTCCTGGTCAATGATATGACCACAGTATGAGATCCATTTCTGAAAGAACTCACATTTCTGGCGATTAACTCGAAGGCCATATTCCTTCAACCTGGTGAGCACCAGTTTCAAATTAGCAAGGTGTTCCTCATCGTCATCTCCTGTAATCAGGATATCGTCCAAGTAACATTGAGTGCTTGGAATTCCCTGTAATACCTGCTCCATGGCCCTCTGCCAAATTGCTGGAGCCGAAGCCACTCCAAAAACCAGTCTATTATATCGATACAAGCCTCTGTGCGTGTTGATTGTGAGATACTGGCACGACTCTTCCTCCACTTCCATCTGTAAGTACGCTTGCGCCAGGTCTATCTTGGTGAAGCATTTCCCGCCAGACAATGAAGCAAAGATATCCTCAATCCGCGGAAGCGGATATTGCACCGTGTGAAGCACCGGATTAACTGTGATCTTGAAGTCTCCACAGATGCGGACCTTCCCCGGTTCCCCTGGCTTGTTACTCGATGAACGCTTCATGACGGGAACAATGGGCGTGGCCCACTCACTCCAGTCCACCTTAGACAGTACTCCTGAACGTTCTAGCCCTTCCAGCTCAGCTTCCACAGCAGGTCGTATCGCATAAGGTCTGGCTTTGAAAAATTTGGGGGTTGCATGTTCTGCAATCTTGATTTTTGCCTTAATTCCTCTCAGTGTTCCCAATCCCTGTTGGAACACCTCTTTAGCCTCATCCAATATTCTGGACAATCGTTCAGGTTTGACATCTTTTTTCTCGGAATCTACCGTTATTGCGTTTAGGGAGTGCCAGTCCATATTTATTTTCCTGATCCACTCCCGTCCCAGAAGTGGTGGACCTCCCTCAGGTAGTACATATAAGTCCATTCCTTGGTGTTCTTTGCCCTTGTGTACCACCTTGACTTTTATCTTCCTGATGGGGTATACTCTTTGCCCCGTGTATGTCTGCAATACTATCTTCGTATCCCGTAGGGGAATATGTTTGAATAACCTTTTGTAATCTTGCTTATTCATGACCGTCAACGCTGATCCGGTGTCCAATTCCATCTTCATTTGGACTCCTGCTATCTGCAGTGTGACCCAGATAGTTTGTCGGTCAGCTTCCTTACTCACATTGTGAATTCTCAGACTACCCAGTTCCTTGCTGTTGGAGTCTGAATCCGAATTCTGTTCATCCGAACTCTTCTCAGCCACCTTATGTACCTTTCTGCACTTTCCCTGCGGTGACTTTTTGTTGCTGGTCTTCTTTCCTGACCGGCATACCTTAGCTATGTGACCAAGCTTGCCACATTTCCTACATTCCTGGTTTTTAAACCAGCATTGATTCTGATCGTGTGTTGTCTTCCCACAACGATAACATTTCGTTGTACCCGAAGCCATTTGACCTACGCTGAGTACCGCTGCCTTCAGCTGCATTTCCGCAGTGCCTCTTGCTGCGGCTTCGTGCGATGTTGCAATAGAGACAGCCTTATCAAGTGTAAGATCATTCTCTTCAAGCAGCCGCTTTTGTGTTCCTTCTTTCGACAATCCACACACGAATTTGTCTCTCAGTGCCTCTGTCAGTCTTTCCCCAAACTGGCAGTATTTCGCTAGCTTGTGCAGTTCAATTAAATACTCCGCGTTGCTTTCCTCTTTCAGTTGCGTTTTCGCATAAAATTTAAATCGTTCCACTAACATCAGCGGTGTGGGGTTCAAATGATTTTTCAGGATAGCCACAATTTTAGCGAAAGTCTGACCCGCCGGTTTAGCTGGTGATAGAAGATGCTTCAATAACCCGTATGTCTTCGCACCCATTGAGTTTAGTAAGGTTAGTGCTTTATCTTCATCTGATATTTTATTTGCCTTACAATATATCTCTATGCGCTCTACATACGTGGCTCAATCTTCAACATCGGAATCGAAACCGTTGATGTTACCACGCTTAGGCATCTTCGCAACCTTCTTGAGAAACAAAAGAATTATTTTTTTTTCTTTTACAAAATGGCGGTTTCCCGCACTTGTCTTCTTCCCCCGCCTCCGAAAATGGCGGCTTCCCGCGTTTGCCTTTCTCCCCTGCTGGCTGTAATGGCGATTGCCATATTGCTGCGTTCGCCCTCCCCCAGCGGTTTTCAAATCGCGCCTCCCAGCCCCTCCTGCAGTCCGGTCCTTTCCCCCGGCTGCGGCTGAGTTCTCCGCGGTTTTTTTTGTTTTATTTTCTCCCGCGCCTTATGCTGACCCGGTTGCTGTGCCTCGCGGCCTCGGTAGCTGCCCGGCCTTTTTCACCGGTCGCGGTCGAGCTCTCTCTCGACGCTGTTGCATCTCCCAGCCCGCTTGCAGCCCAGTCTTTCGCACCGGCTGCGTTTGCATTCACCGCGGCTCCCGTGCCTTACACTGTCCCAGTCTCAGCGCCTCTGGCCCCGACTTCTGTCCGGCTCTTTTCCCCGGCCGTGGTCGAGTTTTCCGCCCTTATATCCTCCGTTTTTCCCTCCCCTACTTCACAGTCAACGTGGCCGAATTGCTGCTCGTCGCTGATCGGCTTACCCACCACCGTGATAGAAGGGATGATCACTGCCTGTTGCTGATGGAAGGCTTCGTGTCAGAATTCTTCCTGTGCTCTGCAGACCCGAGTCTTCTCTCAGCAGAATGACGAGGGCGGATGCCTCCTCTCGATGCCTGTTAAACTGCCTTGGATGTATCTCTGCCGCAGGGTAAGATCGTACTCGTCGCCACTGTTAAGTCTGTGTGTTATAATGAGAATTACTACACAGACCACAAGAGTAAACTTTAACAGGTCTTTACTGGTTGAAGGTCAGGGCGGAACTGCCCAATAAATCATTACACAGCACTTATATACCGGTGTGGTCACCACCGGTATTACAGTATACAGCAGCCAAGATAAAGCAGTGCAACCCTTAAAATAGTTCTCTTAAAGGTGGAACGGTTACATACACTACACTAACGGTAGATTCCGGTACAAAAGATGTCAAACCTAAACGATTGTCCAGAATATTGGACAATGCTAAAGAGGTGTTCCAACAGGGACTGGGAACACTGAGAGGAATTACAGCAAACATCAAGGTTGAAGAACATGCAAACCCGAAATTTTTCAAAGCCAGACTGGTACCTTATGCAATACGACCTGCTGTGGAAGCTGAGCTGGAAGGGCTAGAACGTTCAGGAGTACTGTCTAAGGTAGACTGGAGTGAGTGGGCCACGCCCATTGCCCCCGTCATGAAGCGTTCATCGAGCAACAAGCCGGGGGAACCGGGGAAGGTTCGCATCCGTGGAGATTTCAAGATCACTGTTAATCCGGTGCTTCACACGGTGCAGTATCCGCTTCCGCGGATTGAGGATATCTTCGCTTCGTTGTCTGGCGGGAAACACTTCACCAAGATAGAACTGGCGCAGGCATACTTACAGATGGAAGTTGAGGAAGAGTCACGCCAGTATCTCACGATCAACACGCATAGAGGCTTGTACCGGTATAATAGACTGGTTTTTGGACTGGCATCGGCTCCGGCAATTTGGCAGAGGGCCATGGAGCAGGTATTACAGGGAATTCCAGGTACACAATGTTACCTGGACGATATTCTGATTACAGGAGATGATGACGAGGAACACCTTGCAAACTTGGAACTGGTGCTCACCAGATTGAAAGAATATGGTCTTCGAGTTAATCGCCAGAAATGTGAATTCTTTCAGAAGCGGATCTCGTACTGTGGTCATGGCATTGACCAGGAGGGGCTTCATAAGTCTCCTGACAAGATCGAAGCTGTTGTGAAGGCTCCCGCTCCGGATAATGTATCTCAATTGAGGTCGTTTCTAGGGTTGATTAACTATTACCATAAGTTTCTGCCAAATTTATCCACGGTGCTGCACCCGCTGAACGCTCTTTTGCAGAAAGAAGTACCATGGAAGTGGAGCGAGGACTGTAAGAAGGCCTTTCGCAAAAGCAAGGCATTGATCACCTCAGAGGAAGTGTTGGCTCACTTCAACCCAACGCTGCTTATTCGTTTGGCTTGTGATGCTTCTCCATATGGTATTGGGGCAGTACTCTCACACAAGTTGCCAAATGGCCAGGAGAGGCCAGTTGCGTTCGCATCCAGATCATTGACCTCCGCTGAGCGCAACTATGCGCAGATAGATAGGGAGGCTCTCAGCCTTGTGTGGGGAGTAAAGAAGTTTAATCATTACCTGCAGGGCCAAAAGTTTACGCTTCTGACAGACCACCAGCCGTTGGTATCCATTTTTAACCCTAAGAAGGGTGTTTCGGTGATGACAGCACAGAGACTCCAGTGATGGTCCCTTTTCCTAGGGGCACATCAATATCAGATAGAATTCAAAGGTACAAAGCAGCATGGTAATGCTGATGGGCTGTCACGCCTGCCACTACCTACAGAGGAGGAGGCACCGACGGTTGACCCTGTTGAGTTATTTCACTCGACCATCATCGAATGTTTACCAGTCACCAATGCAAGTATTGAAAGAGAAACCAGGAACGACCCGACACTGTCCAGGGTCTACGAGGTGACAGTGAAGGGATGGCCAGCACATGGTGATCCACTGTTACCGGCATTCTCAGCAAGACGAGAACAGCTGTCCGTCTGTCAAGGAACATTGATGTATGGTACAAGGGTGATTATTCCTCCTAAGTTAAGAGAGAGAGTTCTAAAGGAACTGCATGAAGGTCATCTGGGGGGAGTCAAGATGAAAAGCCTTGCTAGGGCTTATGTGTGGTGGCCGGGTATCGACCAACAGATAGAGGAGCTGACAAAAAGCTGCTCAGGGTGCCAAAAAGTGCAAAATGCACCTCCGATTGCACCGCTGCATCCATGGGAATGGCCTTCAACCCCATGGCAACGTGTACATATTGACTTTGCTGGTCCTTTCATGGACTCCAAGTTTTTAATTGCAGTGGACGCACATTCTAAATGGCCAGAAGTGATTAAGATGACTACCACTACCTCGGAAAAGACGATCGCGGTGTTAAGAACGATATTTGCAAGAAATGGATTGCCAGAACAAATATGTTCAGACAACGGACCGCAGTTCGTGTCAGAAGAATTCCAGAGATTCATGAAGAAGAATGGGGTGAAACATTATACCTCTGCCCCATATCATCCGGCTACAAACGGGTTGGCCGAGAGATTTGTACAAACGTTCAAAAAAGCGATAAAGGCCATGAGCGAAGATCAGATTCCACTACAACACAAGGTGGACAAATTCCTACTGGCATATCGAAATGCCACCCATGCAGTGACAAACCAAAGTCCTGCCATGATGTTCTATAACAGAAGGTTGCGGTCCAGGTTGGACTTGTTAAAACCAAATGTGCAGAGGGAAGTTGAAAACAAACAGTTCCAGCATATAAATAACAAGACCACTCGGAGTTTCGAAATAGGACAACCAGTGTTAGCCCGGGATTATAAAAACGAGAAATGGCAATCTGGAACAATTCGGGCCAGACAAGGACCCCTGATGTACACGGTAGATGTTGGTGAAAATGTAATACGGCGTCATGCTGACCAACTGGTAGAATCGAGAACAAGGGTCGAACCCATGGTTATGGCGGAGACAACCGTGGAAGAAGTTAGTGAACCTGAAGCATCTACCTCAGAAGTGAATGTACCTGATGATGATGTCCAATCCATAAGAGACCAACGAGATGAGTCACCCCAACAACGAGAATCAGAGACCCCTGAAAGGCGTTATCCAACTCGAATCAGGAGGCCTCCTCAGAGACTGAATCTTTGAACTGTTTTGCATGCAGTTGTATATATGTTATTATGTTATGTTAAATGGGGATATAACTGTTAAGCTAAAAAGGGAGGATTGTGGTGTATGTTACCTGTTCCACCTTAAGAGAACTACTTTAAGAGATGTACTACTTTCTCTTGGCTGCTGTATACTGTAATACCGGTGGTGACCACACCGGTATATAAGTGTTGTGTAAGGATTTGCTGGGCAGTTCAGCCCTGACCTCCGAATAGTAAAGACCTGTTAAAAGTTATTCTTGTTGTCTGTGTCAGTGATTGATCCTAAACATAACTGGGACACACAGACTCAACAAGAGCCATTCAACCCAGCTGGTCGTCTCTGTTGTGTATGTAACCTGTTCCACCTTAAGAGAGCTTAAGCCTGTTCCACCTTAAGAGATGTACTACTTTCTCAGGCTGCTGTAGACGTAATACCGGGGGTGAACACACCGGTATATAAGCACTGTGCAGTAATCTTGTATTCAGTATAGTCCCTACCTCCAACCAGTAAAGAGCTGTTTTTATTGTTACTCATTAGTCTGTTTTAATTAACTAAATAATTCACAGACTTAACACTGGCGACGAGTCAGGTTCTTACCCTGCGGCAGTTATTCCACGGCGGTTGAAGAGAGGTTTCAAACCTCACCACTCACCACCCCACTGGAAGCGACAGGCATTAGGACCCTGAAGCCTCCATCAGCTTGTGAACCGGAGTAGAAGACAGGACTGGGGAAGAGAGAGGTACAGGGCGATAGCGATCGGCAGATAAGGGCCGGGCCGCTTTCAAGTGCGAGGCGCAGCCGGGCCATCGATCGCGTCCGCTGATAAGGGCCGCACTCGGGGGCTGAAGGGAGACGGCGTCGGGGGACGGGTGAAGACCGCCAAGCGCGGGAAAACCGCCATTTTGTGGGCGGAGGACGACGGCAAGAGCGGGAAGCCGCCATCTTTGATAACAAGTAAAGAAAAGAAAATCTGAGAAATTGCAAATCTACAATGCCTAAACACGGGAATATTAGCACCTTTGATAGTGACCTCGAAGATTGGGCCATATATGTTGAAAGAGTAAAAAATTATTGTAAGGCCAATAAAATTCGTGACCAAGATAAAGCTCTAACATTATTAAATTTAATGGGTGCGAAGACATACGGGCAATTGAAACACCTGTTATCACCAGATGAACCGGCGGATAAGACGTTCGATGAGATTGTTACTGTCCTGAAAGATCATCTAAACCCCACGCCGCTGATGCTAGCGGAACGATTTAAATTTTACGACAGAAGGCAGCTACAGCATGAAAGCAATGCTGAATATTTGCTGGAATTGCGTAAATTAGCGAAATATTGCCAGTTTGGAACGGGACTGACAGAGGCACTTCGAGACAAATTTGTGTGTGGTTTATTTAAACAGGATATACAAAAGCGACTGCTCGAGGAGAATGAGCTGACGCTTGAGAAGGCGGTCACTATGGCAGCAGCACACGAAGCCGCAGCGAGAGGCACGGCAGTAATGCAGCTACGGTCACCGGAGCTCAGTGCACACAAATTGGGTGTGAGTTCTGGCAAATGTTATCGTTGTGGAAAGACAACGCATGATCAGAACCAGTGTTGGTTTAAAAACCAAGAATGTAGAACTTGTGGTAGGCTTGGACATATAGCTAGAGTATGCAGGTCAGGGAAGAAGACCAGCAACAAGAAGTCACCGCAAGGAAAATACGCAAAGGTACACAAGGTGACCGAACAGGAGTCCGATTCAGACGCAAGCAGTATTGAACTGGCTAGCTTAAGGGTACTCAACGTTGGTAAGGATGCAGACCTCCAGACAATTTGGGTTACTCTTCAGATAGAAGGAGTCCAAGTAAAAATGGAATTGGACACTGGATCGGTATTGTCGGTCATGAATAAGAAAGATTACAGAAGGTTATTCCAACATATTCCCCTACAGGATACGGAGATTATATTGACAACCTACACGGGGCAGAGAGTGTACCCCATCGGGACAATAAAGGTTGCAGTGGCCAACAAGGGCGAAGGAAGTCAAATAATGGACTTATATGTGCTACCGGAGGGAGGTCCACCACTACTAGGCCGGGAGTGGTTTAGAAACATAAATATGGACTGGCATTCGCTAAAAGCCATAAAGAGTGAGAACTCGGTGCAGATAATCAGCCCAGACTCTAGAACTGATGATGGTAAGACCAAACCATGTGCAAAAGACAAAGTTTCAGCACAGAATTCCACTGAGCAACAACAACATAGTTTAACAGAGAATTCTGAGTCTGTCAAGTCTACTGATATGCACATTCTTGAGGGACACTGGGCTCGAACTCAACTCCATTTCAAACTACAACAGCAATTAGAACAAATGATTCGCCGTTTTGAGCAAGAGATGAATGAAATAAAAAAGTTCTTTGTTACAGAGTGGGAGAATCTGGAAAGGCAACAGAAGCAACTGATGGAGAAAATGGAGCAGGAGCACACCAACCATCTGCGCGAGGAGGCCAAACGAATCAAAGCTGATTCAGGTTCTGAAGGTGCGTGCCATAATCTGGTGTCAGAAGAGTTAACGGTCAGCCAACTCCTTCATATGCTGAGGGACAAGACTCTGAAATGGGAAAAACTTGAACACGAGCTGCGATCTTCAAAGGAAAAGGGTTCGGAGCTCTCAAAAGTCATTGAGATGGCTGATGTGACGACACAGACTGAAATGACTGCAACAGAGCAGCCATTGGATGCCAAAAGTACGCTGACTCATGTCAATGTAGAACAACAGACCGCTGAAACAGCTGCTCCGGTAGAGGGATTGCATAGTCCGATCAATCAATCTCCAAAGGAAGTTGAAGTATTAAAATCACAAATGAGGTCACTAGTAAACGACTTGCTGAAAGCCCAGAAAAAGCTGGATGCAGAGGTACACATGAAGAAGTCTCTTCAGGAAAGATGTCTGGATTTGGAACAAGAGCTGGCTAACGTCCAGCTGGGTATGGAGGAAATAGACGACCCTCTCGCTGACCTGTCGGACGACTCCGAATATTACTATGTCCTGTCCTGCCCAACTTGTAACTTCGACTCCCACCATACAGAAATCATGGAGGAGCACCGAAAGTCTACGGAACATCGGGAGAAGGTGGCTCTACTACGAAAAAAGGAGGAAGAGAAGGAGGAACTGCGCATGCAGCTGGCAGCTGTGGCAGCTGACAATGGAGCCCAGAGAGTCTCCAAGAAGCAGAAAAGGAAAAGTAAAAACAGAAGATGACCTATCTGAACCATTATCACCTCTACCAGATCACACACGTGGTCCCTCCGAACGGAGCCAAATCAGTTCGGAAGTTCAAGCTGTTAAATCCATGAAAGGACTATTGAATGAGTAACGTGAACCGACTACACCACAGAGATTGAATCTGTGAACTGTTTTCCGCAGAGACTGAATCTGTGATATGTTACGTTAAACATGAAGTTATATATGTATATATGTTATTACGTTATGTTAAATGGGGGGGTGACTATAAAGCTAAGAAGGGAGGAGTGTTGTGTATGTAACCTGTTCCACCTTAAGAGAGCTTAAGCCTGTTCCACCTTAAGAGATGTACTACTTTCTCAGGCTGCTGTAGACGTAATACCGGGGGTGAACACACCGGTATATAAGCACTGTGCAGTAATCTTGTATTCAGTATAGTCCCCACCTCCAACCAGTAAAGAGCTGTTTTTATTGTTACTCATTAGTCTGTTTTAATTAACTAAATAATTCACAGACTTAACAGTCTCCTTGTCCCTTTAAAGGAGGAGAGCGGGGACACCCTGTCTCCAAACACACCCCACCTGTTCATACTGAGAATCCCCAGGCAAGGCCCAAGGCCCAGAGTGTGGAACACAACCAAGGGGGAAAAGAGGAGGAGAGCGGGGACACCCTGTCTCCAAACACATCCCACCTGTTCATACTGAGAATCCCCGGGCAAGGCCCGAGGCCCAGAGTGTGGAACACAACCAAGGGGAAAAGAGGAGGAGAGAAGGGGAGGAGTCGGGACTGAGGGACACCAAGCTTTAGTTTTAGAGCCTGCAGACTTCAGGAGGGAAGACTGAGTTCAGTAGTTCTAGGATCCAGGGAGAGAACAAGGAGCAGATGGGGAGACTGGTGTGGATTCCAGCACAGTGAGGATGTAGGGGGAGGGAGCTTGTGTAGGGCCGTGTATTAGGGGTGTAGGAGGGACAAGAGAGGAAAGGTCAGAGGAGCAATTACTGCAGCAGTGTCCATGAATAGTAAGAGAGAAGGTGGGTGTTAGAGTGGACCATGGGCAGTCTGTTAAACTGTCTGTTTGCTGTGACTACATAGGATTACACAGGATATACGGCACAGAAACAGGCCATTCGGCCCAACCAGTCCATGCCGGCATTTATGCTCCACTCACGCCTCCTCCCGTCTTTCCTCATCTAATTCTATCAGCATAACCCTCTATTCTCTTCTCCCTCATAGGCTTGTCTAGCCTCCCCTTAAATGCATCTATACTATTCGCCTCAACCAGTCCCTGTGGTAGTGAGTTCCACATTCTCACCACTCTCTGGGTAAAGAAGTTTCTCCTGAATTTCCCATTTGATTTCTTGGTGATTATCTTATATTGATGGGCTCTAGTTATGCTCTTCCCCACAAGTGGAAACACTCTCTCTCTATCTACTCTATCAAAACCTTTCATGAACTTAAAGGCCTTTCATGAAAGGCCCCTCAGCCTTCTTTTTTCAAGAGAAAAGAGACCCAGCCTGTCCATCCTTTCCTGACAGGTGCACCCTCTCATTCCTGGTATCATCCTTGTAGATCTTCTCTGCACCCTCTCCAGTGCCTCTGTATCCATTTTATAATATGGTGACCAGAATCACTTCCCTTCTGTGAAACAATCGCCTCCTGTGGCCCATTGACACAAGCAGCCCACTAAACTCCACCAATGGCCTTTATTGCAGGGGGTTGGAGGACAAGTGTGAGGAAGTCTTGCTTTCTAACTAATGAAGAATTGTTTGTCTGACTGGAGGGAAGTGAGCAGTGGGGTCCCCCAGGGGTGGGCATTAGGACCATTGCCTTTCCTGCTATATAGAAATAACCTGGACTGGTATCGGGAGGACAATTCAACGTTTGCGGATGATAGAAAACTTGGCCACATAGTGTGAGTGGGATAGCAGCAGACTTCAGGAGGACTTCGAGTGGTTGGTGAAATGGGTGGACACATGGCAGGTGCAGTTTAACCTGGATCATTGTGAAGAGATGCACTGTGGGGGCAACATCATCGAGGGGCAGGACAATCGAAATGGTTCGACATTGAGGGGGAATATTCACAAATCTGTGAAGGTGGCAAGGCATGATAAGGCTGTTAAGAAAGCTTATGGGATACTTGGCTTTATACACAGAGGCATTGAGTACACAAACAAGGAAGTCAGACTAAACCTTCGAATTATAGAATCTTACCGCACAGAAAAAGACCATTCAGCCGCTGTGCTTGTGTCGGCCTTTTAATGTCTCCAGGTTTGCTGACGATACAAAGCCAGGTGGGACAGTAAGCTGTGAGGAGGACAGAAAGGGGGAAAAATTCAGTTGGTTGCACCTCCCGTTAGCGCCTTAAGAGGGCGCTAACGGAACGCAAAGCAACTAGCGCCCGGGTGCTGCACTGCCCACGCCCCCCCGCAAAATTCAGCGGGAGGTTAGTGGTGGCGCTAACCGGTAGTGCCCTGCGGCGCTGCACCTCTGGCGATGACGTCATTGGTGTGCGCAGCGCCCCGCTCACGCCCCGGCCACAATCTTCGGGAGTGCCCCCTGACTTACCGCCGGACGCTATGTCCGATGGGGTCAGGGGGGATACCTGCGGCCGGGGAGGTGCAACTTAAAGGCGAGATGCGGGGCGGCCATTTTTGTTGCTGGCCGCCTGCCAGCATCTGCCCGCGCTCCCGTCCCAGACCTCCTGAAATGCCCCACCCCGTGGAGTGCTGGCTGCGCTCCAAGAGCCCGGCACTTCTCTTGAGTGCCGGGCTCTTTTGCCTGCACTCCCGATCCCTGGGGGCCCAGCTGGGCCCCAGGTCGCACTGCACAAGGCCCCTCCCCTTTAAGAAGGGGAGGAAGGCCTGCAATACCGTGGCGCGACATGCCGCAGCGTGTGGCGCTGCAGCACATAACGCCGCAATATTGACTCGCAGCACCCCAAGAGGGATGCGGGGGGCTTCCAGTAGCGCCCCGGTTCCCTCTTGGGGCACAACCACTCAATTTCTGGCGCGGGGATGCTAATTTTTCCGGGGCGCTCGAAGTTAGGGGCGCTATTCAATTTTTAGTCAAAAGAGTCTGCAAAGGGATATAGACAGGATAAGTGAGTGGGCAATAAGGTGGCAGATGCAGTATAATGTGAGGAAATGTGAGGTTATTCACTTTGGTCGGAACTAGAGAAAAACAGAATATTTTTTATACAGTGAGAAACTATTAAATGTTGGAGTTCAGAGAGATTTAGGTGTCCTCATACAGGAAACACATAAAGGTAGCATGCAGGTACAGCAAGCAATTAGGAAGGCAAATGGCATGTTGGCCTTTATTGCAAGGGGGCTGGAGTACAAGAGTGAGGAAGTCTTACTACAATTGTACAGGGCCTTGGTGAGACCACACCTGGAGCTTTTGCCTCCTTATCTGAGGAAGGACAGACATGCCTTAGAGGCGGCGCACCGAAGGTTCACTAGATTGATCCCTGGGATGAGAGGCTTGTCCTATGAGGAGAGATTGAGTAGATTGGGCCTATACTCTCTGGAATTTAGAGGAATGAGAGGTGATCTCATTGAAACATAAGATTCTGAGGGGGGATTGAGAGGTTTTTTCCCCCTGGCTGGAGAGTCGGGAAGTTAGTGCTGTTGGGGAGGGTTTAAATTAATTTGGCAGGGGGAGGGGCACCAGGATGTAGCATTAGAAAGGAGAAACAAAGGATTGGGAGAGACAGGTAGCATTATAGTAAGACAGAGGAAGGTAATAGATGGGATCAGACTAAGAGAATACAAGAAGGTCTAAGATAGGTTTACAGTGCATGTGTGTAAACGCACGAAGCGTGGTAAATAAGGTTGGTGAGCTGCAGGCGCAGCTAGCCACATGGAAATATGTCATGGAGATAACGGAGACCTGTCTCAAAAAAGGGCAGGATTGGGTCTTAAATATTCCTGGATATAACGGGCACTTGGAGAGGTTTAAGCTAATTAAGGAGAGCCAACACGGATTTGTAAAAGGCAGATCGTGTTTGACTAATCTAATTGAATTTTTAGATGAAGTTACAGGGAGGATTGATGAAGGGAATGCAATGGATGGTGTCTACATGGATTTTAGGAAGGTGTTTTACAAAGTACCACATAGAAGGCTGGTTAACAAAACTGAGGCTCATGGAATAGGTGGGTCAGTGGCAGCTTGGATAAGGAATTGGCTTAAGGACAGAAAACAGCAAGTTGTGGTAAATGGCTGTTTTTCAGACTGGAGGATGGTAGACAGTGGTGTTCCCCAAGGGTCTGTGCTGGGGCCACTGCTTTTTTTTATATATATAAATGACCTGGATATTGGATAACAAAGTAGAATTTCTAAATGTGCTGATGACACCCAACTCGGGGGTAAGGCAAAGTGAGGATGATACCAATCGACTGCAACAGGACACAGAAAGACTAGCAGAATGGGCAGACAAGTGGCAGATGGAATTTAATACAGAGAAGTGTGAGGTGATGCATTTTGGCAGAAGGAACAGGGAGAGGCAATATACATTTAATGGCACAGTTTTAAAGAGTGTGCAGGGACAGAGGGTTGCCTTTAAAGAGGAGATGGTTCGGGTACATTCGAGGTACATTCACACACGGGGAAAAGGTAGGACAACCAAAGCCAGAGCTCCTTGGATGACGAAAGAGAGAGGGAGTACAGGAAACTCTCGATTTACCGGCACCTAAATAACCGGAAACCTCCGTTAACCGGCAAAATTCAGGAGTAGGTTCAGGTAAAATTTACTTCATATTAGTGGCCGTTCCTGGATCTGTGGCTGTGTAATTGGGGTTGCTGCACTTGTTGCTAAGCAACAGGGATGCTTGGTCTGTGGCCGGGCTTCTTGCACCTGTTGCTAAGCAACAGGGAAGCCTGGATTTGTTGCTGTGTATGAAGCTCTCGTACTTCTTAAAAACTATACCTCTCTGTAGTCCGGACTTTTTGATAAACCGGCACCACGCCGTCCCGGATAAAAAAGAGTTTCCTGTAATTTGAAGCAGAAAAAGGGGGAGTATGACAGATGTCAGGTTGAGAATACAAGTGAGAACCAGGCTGAATATAGAACGGTCAAAGGGGAAGTGATAAAGGAAATAAGAGGGGCAAAGAGAGTATGAGAATGGACTGGCAGCCAACATAAAAGGCAATCCTAAAGTCTTGTATAGCATAGAAATAATAAACGGGTAGTAAGAGGAGGGGTGCAGCCGATTAGGGACCAAAAGGAGACCTATGCATGGAGGCAGATGACATGGCTGAGGTACTAAATGAGTACTTTGCATCTGTCTTTACCAAGGAAGAAGATGCTGCCAAAGTCACAGTGAAAGAGGAGGTAGTTGAGATACTGGATGGGAGAAAAATTGATAAAGAGCAGGTACTATAAAGGCTGGCTGTACTTAAAGAAGATATATCACCAGGACCAGATGGGATGCATCCCAGGATACTGAAGAAGGTAAGGGTGAAAATTGCAGAGGTACTGGCCATAATCTTCCAATCCTCCTTAGATACAGGGGTGGTGCCAGAGGACTGGAGAATTGCAAATGTTACACCATTGTTCAAAAAAGGGTGTAAAGATAAACCCAGCAACTACAGGCCAGTCAGTTTAGTCTCGATGGTGGGGAATCTTTTAGAAATGATAATCCGGGACAAAATTAACAGTCACTTGGACAAGTGTGGTTTAATTAAGGAAAGCCAGCACGGATTTGTCAAAGGCAAATCGTGTTTAACCAACTTGATCAAGTTTTTTCATGAGGTAACAGAGAGGGTTGATGAGGGCAATGCGGTTGATGTGGTGAACATGGATTTCCAAAAGGCGTTTGATAAAGTGCCACATAATAGGCTAACCAGCAAAGTTGAAGCCCATGGAATAAAATGAACAGTGGCAGCATGGATAGGAAATTGGCTAAGTGACAGGAAACAGAGAGTAGTGGTGAACGGTTGTTTTTCGGACTGGAGGAAAGTTTAAAGTGGTGTTTCCCAGGGGTCAGTTCTAGGACCACTGCTTTTCTTGATATATATTAATGACTTGGATGTGGGTGTACAGGGCACAATTTCAAAATTTGCAGATGACACAAAACTTGGAAGTATAGTGAACAGTGAGGAGGAGAGTGACAGACTTCAAGAGGACAGAAACAGGCTGGTGGAATGGGCGGACATGTGGCAGATGAAATGTAACGCAGAAAAATGCAAAGTGATACATTTTGGTAGGAAGAACGAGGAGAGGCAAAATAAACTAAAGGGTAGAATCCGAAAGGGTGTGCATGAACAGAGAGACCTGGGGGTTAATGTGCACAAATCGTTGATGGCGGCAGGGCAGGTTGAGAAAGTGGTTAAAAAAGCTTACGGGATCCTGGGCTTTATAAGTAGAGGCATAGAGTACAAAAGCAAGGAAGTTATGATGAACCTTTATAAAACACTGGTTCGGCCACAACTGCAATATTGTGTCCAATTCTGGGAACCGCACTTTAGGCAGGATGTGAAGGTTTAGAGAGGGTGCAGAAAAGATTTACAAGAATGGTTCCAGGGATGAGGGACTTCAGTTACGTGGATAGACTGGAGAAGCTGGGGTTGTTCTCCTTGGAGCAGAGAAGGTTGAGAGTAGATTTGATAGAGGTGTTCAAAATCATGAGGGGCCTAGACAGAGTAGATAGAGAGAAAGTGTTCCCATTGGCGGAAGTGTCGAGAACCAGCGGACACAGATTTAAGGTGATTGGCAGAAGAATCAAAGGTGACATGGGGAAAAACTTTTTACGCAGTCAGTGGTTAGGATCGGGAATGCACTGCCTGAAAGGGTGGTGGAGGCAGATTCAATCGTGGCTTTCAAAAGGGAATTGGATGAGTACCTGAAGGACAAAAATTTGCAGGGCTACGAGGGAAGGGTGGGGGAGTGGGACCAGCTGAAGTGCTCTTGCAGCGAGCCGGCACGGGCTCGACGGGCCGAATGGCCACCTTCTGTGCTGTAACCATTCTATGATTCTACGAACATGTTAAACCTTCATAGAATAATTACCAGTCATTTTTAGACTGGGAACTTAACCCTGCCATTTCACTTTCAGTCAGGAAGAGATCGCAGTTTGACACCTGCTTACTCAGCAGGGTGGATGATTGAGTGAATCCCTTCCCACACTCGGAGCTGGTGAACGGCCTCTCCCCAGTGTGAGTGCGCTGGTGTACAGTGAGGTGAGATGATCGCCTGAACCCAGTCCTGCAGTGAGAGCACCTGAACGGTCTCTCGTCAGTGATCCCTGGAACTTTTATAGCACTTGCCGCAGTCCTGACATTCAACAGGTCTCTCGTCAGTGTGACCTCGCCAGTGCTGCAGCAGATTGCATGACTGAGTGAATCCCTTCCCATACAAAGTGCAGGCGAACGGCCTCTCACCAGTATGACTGCGCTTGTGTCTCGACAGGCCATAGGATCGGCGGAAGCCTCGTCCACACACAGAACACGTGTACGGTTTCTCCCCGCTCTGAACGGTGCTTTCTGCTTCCATGTTAAAAGGTCCTGATGAATCGAGTGACTCAGTCAGATCTAGAAGTGATGTTTGGTTTGAGTTACCTGTCTGCAAATCCTCCCCTTGGAACAAACTGCAAAATTAATTTAAAACAGGAAAAAGGGAGGGTGAGAGAGAATCCACAAAAACACAAAGGCAGGTTGTGAAATTGAGCTCAATGAATCTGGGAATTTGTGGAGCCGGCACGAGAAAAAAGTGACCATGAAAGCTGCCGGATTGTCGTAAAAACCCAACTGGTTCACTAATGTCCTTCAGGGAAGGGAATCCGCCACCTGGTCTGAGCCGACACAAGACTCTGGCCTCTATGGGAGGAGAGAGAGTCAGGTGGGTGGGAGAGGAGTGAAAGAGTGACTTTATACATCTGCAACTCGAATGGAACGTTGACAGAACCTCCCAAACACGCGACCTCCACACCGAGAAGGACAAGGGCAGCAGGTGCATGAGAACACCATCACCTCCCAGTTCCCCTCCAAGTCACACACTATCCTGACTTGGGCATATATCGCCGTTCCTACTCGGTGTTGCCCCGGGCTCACCGGCTCTGACTCGAGGACCTGAGACCCGCACTCGTTGTTGCTGAGGGTTCCAGCCCTGGGAATGTACATGGGGATTCCAATCCTGGGACTTTACATGGGGATTCCAACCCTGGGACTGCACATGGGGATTCCAACCCTGGGACTGTACATGGGGATTCCAACCCTGGGACTGTACATGGGGATTCCAACCCTGGGACTGCACATGGGGATTCCAACCCTGGGACTGTACATGGGGATTCCAACCCTGGGACTGTACATGGGGATTCTAACCCTGGGACTGGACATGGGGATTCCAACCCTGGGACTGTACATGGGGATTCTAACCCTGGGCCTGCACATGGGGATTCCAACCCTGGGATTGCACATGGGGATTCCAACCCTGGGACTGTACATGGGGATTCCAACCCTGGGACTGTACATGGGGATTCCAACCCTGGGACTGCACATGGGGATTCCAACCCTGGGACTGCACATGGGGATTCTAACCCTGGGACTGTACATGGGGATTCCAACCCTGGGACTGCACATGGGGATTCTAACCCTGGGACTGCACATGGGGATTCCAACCCTGGGACTGCACATGGGGATTCCAACCCTGGGACAGCACATGGGGATTCCAACCCTGGGACTGCACATGGGGATTCCAACCCTGGGACAGCACATGGGGATTCCAACCCTGGGACTGTACATGGGGATTCTAACCCTGGGACTGTACATGGGGATTCCAACCCTGGGACTGCACATGGGGATTCCAACCCTGGGACAGCACATGGGGATTCCAACCCTGGGACTATACATGGGGATTCTAACCCTGGGACTGCACATGGGGATTCCAACCCTGGGACTGTACATGGGGATTCCAACCCTGGGACTGTACATGGGGATTCCAACCCTGGGACTGCACATGGGGATTCCAACCCTGGGACTGCACATGGGGATTCTAACCCTGGGACTGTACATGGGGATTCCAACCCTGGGACTGCACATGGGGATCCCAACTCTTGGACAGTAAATGGGGATTCCAATCCTGGGACTGTACATGGGAATGCCAACCCTGGGGCTGTACATGGCGAGTCCAGCCCTGGAACTGTACATGGGGATTCCCACCCTGAAACTGAACATGGGGATTCTAACCCTGGGACTGTACATGGGGATTCTAACCCTGGGAATGTACATGGGGATTCCAGCCCTGGGATTGTATATGGGGATTCTAACACTGGGACTGTATATGGGGATTCCAGCCCTGGGACTGTACATGGGGATTCCAACACTGGGACTGTACATGGGGATTCCAGCCCTGTGATTGTACATGGGGGTTCCAACCCTGGGACTGTACATGGGGATTCCAACCCTGGGACTGTACATGGGGTTTTCAACCCTGGGACTGTACTTGGGGATTCGAACCCTGGGACTGTACATGGGGATTCCTATCCTGGGACTGTACATGGGAATGCCAACCCTTGGCCTGTACATGGGGATTCTAACCCGGGGACTGTACATGGGGATTCCAACCCTGGGACTGTACATGGGGATTCCAACCCTGGGACTGTACATGGGGATTCCAACCCTGAGACTGTAGATGGGGAATCTAACCCTGGGACTGTACATCGGGATTCCAAACCTGGGACTGTACATGGGGATTCTAACCCTGGGACTGTACATGGGGATTCCAACCCTGGGACTGTACATGGGGATTCCAGCCCTGGGACTGTACATGGGGATTCCAACCCTGAGACTGTACATGGGGATTCCAACCCTGGGACTGTACATGGGTATTCCAACTCAGGGACTGCACATGGGGATTCCAATCCTGGGACTGTACATGGGGATTCTAACCCTGGGACTGCACATGGGGATTCCAACCCTGGGACTGTACATGGGGATTCCAACCCTGGGACTGCACATGGGGATTCCAACCCTGGGACTGTACATGGGGATTCCAACCCTGGGACTGCACATGGGGATTCCAACCCTGGGACTGTACATGGGGATTCTAACCCTGGGACTGTACATGGGGATTCTAACCCTGGGACTGCACATGGGGATTCCAACCCTGGGAATGTACATGGGGATTCCAACCCTGGGACTGCACATGGGGATTCCAACCCTGGGACTGTACATGGGGATTCCAACCCTGGGACAGCACATGGGGATTCCAACCCTGGGACTGTACATGGGGATTCTAACCCTGGGACTGTACATGGGGATTCCAACCCTGGGACTGTACATGGGGATTCCAACCCTGGGACTGCACATGGGGATTCCAACCCTGGGACAGCACATGGGGATTCCAACCCTGGGACTGCACATGGGGATTCCAACCCTGGGACTGTACATGGGGATTCCAACCCTGGGACTGTACATGGGGATTCCAACCCTGGGACTGCACATGGGGATTCCAACCCTGGGACTGCACATGGGGATTCTAACCCTGGGACTGTACATGGGGATTCCAACCCTGGGACTGCACATGGGGATCCCAACTCTTGGACAGTAAATGGGGATTCCAATCCTGGGACTGTACATGGGAATGCCAACCCTGGGGCTGTACATGGCGAGTCCAGCCCTGGAACTGTACATGGGGATTCCCACCCTGAAACTGAACATGGGGATTCTAACCCTGGGACTGTACATGGGGATTCTAACCCTGGGAATGTACATGGGGATTCCAGCCCTGGGATTGTATATGAGGATTCTAACACTGGGACTGTATATGGGGATTCCAGGCCTGGGACTGTATATGGGGATTCCAACACTGGGACTGTACATGGGGATTCCAGCCCTGTGATTGTACATGGGGGTTCCAACCCTGGGACTGTACATGGGGATTCCAACCCTGGGACTGTACATGGGGTTTTCAACCCTGGGACTGTACTTGGGGATTCGAACCCTGGGACTGTACATGTGGATTCCAATCCTGGGACAGTACATGGGAATGCCAACCCTTGGCCTGTACATGGGGATTCTAACCCGGGGACTGTACATGGGGATTCCAACCCTGGGACTGTACATGGGGATTCCAACCCTGGGACTGTACATGGGGATTCCAACCCTGAGACTGTACATGGGGAATCTAACCCTGGGACTGTACATCGGGATTCCAAACCTGGGACTGTACATGGGGATTCTAACCCTGGGACTGTACATGGGGATTCCAACCCTGGGACTGTACATGGGGATTCCAGCCCTGGGACTGTACATGGGGATTCCAACCCTGAGACTGTACATGGGGATTCCAACCCTGGGACTGTACATGGGTATTCCAACTCAGGGACTGTACATGAGGATTCCAGCCCTGGGACTGTACATGGGGATGCTAAACCTGGGACTGTACATGGGGATTAAACCCTGCGACTGTACATGGGGATTCCAGTCCTGGGACTGTACATGGGGTTTCTAACCCTGGGACTGTACATGGGAATTCTACCATTGGGACTGTACATGGCGATTCTAACCCTGGGACTGTACATGGGGATTCTAACCCTGGGAATGTACATGGGGAATCCAGCTCTGGGACTGTACATGGGGATTCTAACCCTGTGACTGTACAAGGGGATTCTAGCCCGGGATTGTACATGGGGATTCCGACCCTGTGACTGTACATGGGGATTCCAACCCTGTGACTGTACATTGGGATTCCAACCCTGTGACTGTACAAGGGGATTCTAGCCCGGGACTGTACATGGGGATTCCTACCCTGTGACTGTACATGGGGATTCTACCTCTGGGACTGTACATCGGTTTTCTACCCCTGGGACGGTACATGGGGCTCCAACCCTGGGATTGTACATGGGGTTTCCAACCTTGGGACGGTACATGGGGATTCTAACCATGGGACTGTACATGGGCATTCTAACCCTGGGACTGTACATGGGGATTCTAACCCTGGGACTGTACATGGGGATTCCAAACCTGGGGCTGTACATGGGGATTCAATCCCTGGGACTGTATATGGGGATTCCAGCCCTGGGACTGTACATGGGGATTCTGACCCTGTGACAGTACATGGGGATTCTACCCCAGGATTGGACATTGGAATTCCAACCCTGTGACTGTACATGGGGATTCTAACCCTGAGAATGTACATGGGGATTCTAAACCTGGGACTGTACACGGGGATTCTAAACCTGGGACTCTACATACAGATTCCAACCCTGGGACTGTACATGGGGATGCCAACCCTGAGGCTGTACTTGGGGATTCTACCATTGGGACTGTACATGGGGGTTACAACCCTGTGACTCTACATGGACATTCCAACCCTGGGACTGTACATGGGCATTGTAACCCTGTGGCTGTACATGTGGGTTCTAACCCTGTGCCTGTACATGGGGATTCAAACCCTGGGACTGTACATGTGGATTCAAACCCTGTGACTGTACATGGGGTTTCCAACCCTGGGACTGTATATGGGGATTCTAACCCTGCGACTGTACATGGGGATTCTGACCATGGGACTGTACATGGGGATTCCACCCTGTGACTGTACATGGGTATTCCAACCCTGTGACTGTACATGGGGATTCCAACCCTGGGACTGTACATGGGGATTCTAACCCTGGGACTGTACATGGGGCTTCCAGCCCTGGGACTGTACATGGGGATTCCAGCCCTGTGACTGTACATGGGGATTCCAGCCCTGTGACTGTACATGGGGATTCTACCCCTGTGACTGTACAAGGGGATTCTAGCCCGGGATTGTACATGGGGATTCCTACCCTGTGACTGTACATGGGGATTCAAACCCTGTGACTGTACATTGGGATTCCAACCCTGTGACTGTACAAGGGGATTCTAGCCCGGGACTGTATATGGGGATTCCTACCCTGTGACTGTACATGGGGATTCTACCTCTGGGACTGTACATCGGTTTTCTACCCCTGGGACGGTACATGGGGCTCCAACCCTGGGATTGTACATGGGGTTTCCAACCTTGGGACGGTACATGGGGATTCTAACCCTGGGACTGTACATGGGGATTCCAAACCTGGGGCTGTACATGGGGATTCAATCCCTGGGACTGTATATGGGGATTCCAGCCCTGGGACTGTACATGGGGATTCTGACCCTGTGACAGTACATGGGGATTCTACCCCAGGATTGGACATCGGAATTCCAACCCTGTGACTGTACATGGGGATTGTAACCCTGAGAATGTACATGGGGATTCTAAACCTGGGACTGTACACGGGGATTCTAAACCTGGGACTGTACATGGGGATTCTAACCCTGTGACTCTACATACAGATTCCAACCCTGGGACTGTACATGGGGATGCCAACCCTGAGACTGTACTTGGGGATTCTACCATTGGGACTGTACATGGGGATTACAACCCTGTGACTCTACATGGACATTCCAACCCTGGGACTGTACATGGGCATTGGGGTTCTAACCCTGTGCCTGTACATGGGGATTCTAACCCTGAGACTGTACATGGGGATTCTAACCCTGAGACTGTACATGGGGATTCTACCATTGGGTCTGTACATGGGGATTACAACAGTGTGACTCTACATGGAACTTCCAACCCTGGTACTGTACATGGGGATTGTAACCCTGTGACTGTACATGGGGACTCTTCCCCGGGATTGGACATCGGAATTCCAACCCTGTGACTGTACATGGGGATTCTAACCCTGGGACTGTACATGGAAATTCTACCATTGGGACAGTACATGGTGTTTCTAAACCTGGGACTGTACATGGGGATTCCAACCCTGCGACAGTACATGGGGATTCCAACCCTGGGACTGTACATGGGGATTCTAACCCTGGGAATGTACATGGGGATTCTAAACCTGGGATTGTACATGGGGATTTCAACCCTGGGACTGTACATGGGGATTCCAACCCTGGGACTATACATGGGAATTGCACCCCTGGGACTGTACATGGAGATTCCAACCCTGGGACTGTACACGGGGATTCCAACCCTAGGACTGTACATGGGGATTCCAACCCTGGGACTGTACATGGGGTTTCTAACCCTGGGACTTTACATGGGGATTCTAACCCTGGGACTGTACATGGGGATTCTAACCCTGGGACTGTACATGGGGACTCCAACCCTGGGACTGTACATGGGGTTTCCAACCCTGGGACTGTACATGGGGTTTCTAACCCTGGGACTGTACATGGGGATTCTAACCCTGGGACTGTACATGGGGATTCTAACCCTGGGACTGTACATGGGGAATCTAACCCTGGGACTGTACACGGGGATTCCAACCCTGGGACTGTACATGGGGATTCCAACCCTGTGACTGTACATGGGGATTCTAAACCTGGAACTGTATGTTCGGATTCTGCCCCTGTGACTATACATGGGGATTCTACGCCGGGACAGTTCATGGGGTTTCCAACCCTGTGACTGTACATGGGGATTCTAACCCTGGGACTGTACATGGGGCTTCCAGCCCTGGGACTGTACATGGGGATTCCAGCCCTGTGACTGTACATGGGGATTCCAGCCCTGTGACTGTACATGGGGATTCTAACCCTGTGACTGTACAAGGGGATTCTAGCCCGGGACTGTACATGGGGATTCCTACCCTGTGACTGTACATGGGGATTCCAACCCTGTGACTGTACATTGGGATTCCAACCCTGTGACTGTACAAGGGGATTCTAGCCCGGGACTGTACATGGGGATTCCTACCCTGTGACTGTACATGGGGATTCTACCTCTGGGACTGTACATCGGTTTTCTACCCCTGGGACTGTACATGGGGCTCCAACACTGGGATTGCACATGGGGTTTCCAATCTTGGGACGGTACATGGGGATTCTAACCATGGGACTGTACATGGGCATTCTAACCCTGGGACTGTACATGGGGATTCTAACCCTGGGACTGTACATGGGGATTCCAAACCTGGGGCTGTACATGGGGATTCAATCCCTGGGACTGTATATGGGGATTCCAAACCTGGGGCTGTACATGGGGATTCCAACCCTGTGTCTGTACATGGGGATTCCAAACCTGGGGCTGTTCATGGGAATTCAATCCTGGGACTGCATATGGGGATTACAGCCCTGGGACTCTACGTGGGGATTCTAACCCGGGGAGTGTACACGGGGATTCTAACCCTGCGACTGTACATGGGGATTCCTACCCTGTGACCGTACATGGGGATTCTAACCCTGGGACTGTACATGGGGATTCTAACCCTGGGACTGTACATGGGGATTCTAACCCTGGGACTGTACATGGGGATTTCAACCCTGGGACTGTACATGGGAATTCTACCATTGGGACTCTACATGGGGATTCATACCCTGGGTCTGCACATGGGGATTCCAACCCTAGGAATGTACATGGGGTTTCCAACCCTGTGACAGTTCATGGGGATTCCCACCCTGGGACTGTACATGGGGATTCTAACCCTGGGACTGTACATGGGGATTCCAACCCCGGGACTGTACATGGGGATTCCAACCCTGTGACTGTACATGGGGATTACAAAATTGGGAATGTACATGGGGATTCAAACCCTATGACTGTACATGGTGATTCCAACATTGTGACTGTACATGGGGATTCCAACCCTGAGACTGTACATGGGGATTCCAACCCTGGGACTGTACATGAGGATTCCAACCCTGGGACTGTACATGGGGATTCCAACCCTGTGACTCTACATGGGGATTCCAACCCTGGGAATGTACATCGGGATTCCAACCCTGAGAGTGTACATGGGGAATCTACCCCTGGGACTGTACATGGGGATTCTAATCCTGGGACTGTACGTGGGTGTTACAACTCTGGGACTGTACGTGGGGATTCTAACCCTGGGACTGTACGTGGGGATTCCAACCCTGTCTGTACATGGGGATTCTACACCGGGACGGTACATGGGGATTTTAACCCTGGGACTGTACATGGGGATTCTAACCCTGGGACTGTACATGGGGATTCTAACCCTGGGACTGTACACGAGGATTCCAACCCTGGGAATCTACATGCGGTTTCTAACCCTGGGACTGTACATGGGGATTCCAAACTTGGGACTGCACATGGGGTTTCCAACCCTGGGACTGTACACGGGGATTCCAACCCTGGGAATCTACATGCGGTTTCTAACCCTGGGGCTGTTCATCGGAATTCAATCCTGGGACTGCATATGGGGGTTACAGCCCTGGGACTCTACATGGGGATTCTAACCCTGGGAGTGTAAACGGGGATTCTAACCCTGTGACTGTACATGGGGATTCCTACCCTGTGACCGTACATGGGGATTCTAACCCTGGGACTGTACATGGGGATTCTAACCCTGGGACTGTACATGGGGATTCTAACCCTGGGACTGTACATGGGGATTTCAACCCTGGGACTGTACATGGGAATTCTACCATTGGGACTCTACATGGGGATTCATACCCTGGGACTGTACATGGGGATTCCAACCCTAGGAATGTACATGGGGTTTCCAACCCTGTGACAGTTCATGGGGATTCCCACCCTGGGACTGTACATGGGAATTCTAACCCTGGGACTGTACATGGGGATTCCAACCCTGGGACTGTACATGGGGATTCCAACCCTGTGACTGTACATGGGGATTCCAAAATTGGGAATGCACATGAGGATTCAAACCCTATGACTGTACATGGTGATTCCAACCCTGGGTCTGTACATGGGGATTCTACATCGGGACGGTACATGTGGAATCCAACCCTATGACTGTACATGGGGATTCAACCCCTGGGACTGTACATGGGGATTTTAACCCTGGGACTGTACATGGGGATTTTAACCCTGGGACTGTACATGGGGATTCTAACCCTGGGACTGTACACGGGGATTCCAACCCTGGGAATCTACATGCGGTTTCTAACCCTAGGACTGTACATGGGGATTCCAAACCTGGGACTGCACATGGGGTTTCCATCCCTGGGACTGTACATGGGGATTCCAACCCTGTGTCTGTACATGGGGATTTCAACCCTGGGATTGTACATGAGGATTCCAACCCTGGGACTGTACATGGGGATTCCAAACCTGGGGCTGTTCATTGGAATTCAATCCTGGGACTGCATATGGGGGTTACAGCCCTGGGACTCTACGTGGGGATTCTAACCCTGGGAGTGTAGACGGGGATTCTAACCCTGCGACTGTACATTGGGATTCCTACCCTGTGACCGTACATGGGCATTCTAACCCTGGGACTGTACATGGGGATTCTAAACCTGGGACTGTACATGGGGATTTCAACCCTGGGACTGTACATGGGAATTCCTACCCTGTGACCGTACATGGGCATTCTAACCCTGGGACTGTACATGGGGATTCTAACCCTGGGACTGTACATGGGGATTTCAACCCTGGGACTGTACATGGGAATTCTACCATTGGGACTCTACATGGGGATTCATACCCTGGGACTGTACATGGGGATTCCAACCCTAGGAATGTACATGGGGATTCCAACCCTGTGACAGTTCATGGGGATTCCCACCCTGGGACTGTACATGGGGATTCTAACCCTGGGACTGTACATGGGGATTCCAACCCTGGGACTGTACATGGGGATTCCAACCCTGTGACTGTACATGGGGATTCCAAAATTGGGAATGTACATGGGGATTCAAACCCTATGACTGTACATGGTGATTCCAACATTGTGACTGTACATGGGGATTCCAACCCTGGGACTGTACATGGGGCTTCCAACCCAGTGACTCTACATGGTGATTCCCACCCTGGGACTGCACATGGAGATTCTAACCCTGGGACTGTACATGGGGATTCCAACCCTGGGATTGTACATGGGGATTCCAACCCTGTGACTGTACATGGGGATTCCAAAATTGGGAATGTACATGGGGATTCCAACCCTGAGACTGTACATGGGTTTTCCAACCCTGGGACTGTACATGGGGTTTCCAACCCTGGGACTGTACATGGGGATTCCAACCCTGCGAATGTACATGGGGATTCCAACCCTGAGATTGTACATGGGGAATCTACCCCTGGGACTGTACATGGGGATTCTAATCCTGGGACTGTACGTGGGTGTTACAACTCTGGGACTGTACGTGGGGATTCTAACCCTGGGACTGTACGTGGGGATTCCAACCCTGGGTCTGTACATGGGGATTCTACACCGGGACGGTACATGTGGAATCCAACCCTATGACTGTACATGGGGATTCAACCCCTGGGACTGTACATGGGGATTCCAACCCTGGAACTGTATATGGGCATTCAAACCCTGGGACTGTACATTGGATTTCTGATGCGCCATCAATAACTCCAGAAGACTAAGAGTTAAACTTATAACAAGTAGGCTTTTATTAACAAAAGAATACGAGCATGCCTCTGCTGGTAGACCGATCCTTAAAGCCAGGGGGACTGGAGGTCAATCACCTTTACACCTGGGCTTAGGGGTGGAGCCAGGGGCAGAGCCAGCTGAGGCATGCCCAGACATGTTTACCACATTCACCCCTTGTTTAAAATGAGTCCGGCGGGGTGAAGTGTCTCAGAAGTTCGTATAGGCACGTCTCTCCGGGGGTCTTGTCTGCCGTAGTGATCGTCGTGGTGCCGGCTGCGGCGGTTCTTTTCCCGCAGCCGTTTCCCACGTGGGCCGGAGGACCGGCGTGTCGTCTTCGTGGGTGCGGGGTCGGTGGGTGTATAAGGGTGGTTCACAGGGCCCTGGCGTGCCGTCTACTTGGGTTAGATGTGGATTCACTTCTAGGGGTGTGTCGTGGGTAATGGGTAGTGGGTAATGGTGTTTTCGGTGGCACCTGAGGGTGCGAGGTCTCGTATGGCGACCGTGTCCTCCCGCCCGTCAGGATACGCCACGTATGCATATTGAGGGTTGGCGTGGCGGAGGTGGACCCTTTCGACCAGGGGGTCTGTTTTATGGCTCCTCACGTGCTTCCTGAGCAAGACGGGCCCTGGAGACGTCAGCCATGGCGGTAGCGATGTCCCCAAGGTGGATTTCCTAGGGAAGACGAACATTTTCTCGTGAGGGGTGGCGTTCGTGGCGGTACAGAGTAGTGACCGTATGGAGTGAAGCGCATCGGGGAGGACTTCTTGCTCGCGGGAGGTTGGGAGGCCTCTGGACTTTAAGGCTAGCATGGCGGTTTTCCACACTGTCGCGTTCTCCCTTTCTACTTGTCCGTTACCCCGGGGGTTGTAGCTGGTGGTCCTGCTCGTGGCTATCCCTTTTTCGAGCAGGTACTGGTGCAGCTCATCGCTCATGAACGACGAGCCCCTGTCACTATGGATGTAGCTGGGAAAACCGAATATGGCGAAAAGGTCATTGAGACATTTGATGACTGTGGCGCTGGTCATGTCCGGGCAGGGGATAGCGAACGGGAAACGGGAGTACTCGTCAATGATGTTGAGGAAGTACGTGTTGCGGTCAGAGGGGGGAGGGGCCCTTTAAAATCTACGCTTAGGCACTCGAAGGGGCGGGTGGCTTTTATCAGGTGCGCCCTGTCTGGCCTATAAAAGTGCAGTTTGCATTCGGCACAGACTTGGCAGTTCCTGGTCATGGTCCTGACCTCCTCGATGGAGTAAAGCAGGTTGCGGGCCTTAATGAAGTGGAAAAACCTGGTGACCCCCGGGTGGCAGAGATCGTTGTGGAGGGCCCGTAGCCTATCGACCTGTGCATTGGCACATGTTCCACGGGATAGGGCATCCGGGGGCTCATTAAGTTTCCCGGGCCGGTATAAGATATCATAATTGTAGGTGGATAATTCGATCCTCCACCGCAATATCTTGTCGTTTTTGATTTTGCCCCTCTGCTTGTTATTGAACATAAATGCTACTGATCGTTGATAAGTGAGCAGGGTGAAGCGTTTACCGGCCAGGTAATGCCTCCAATGCCGTACAGCCTCCACTATAGCCTGGGCCTCCTTTTCGACTGAGGAGTGTCTAATTTTGGGGCCCTGGAGGGTTTGTGAAAAGAAGGCCACGGGTCTCCCCGCCTGGTTAAGTGTTGCGGCCAGGGCGAAGTCAGACGCATCGCTCTCCACTTGGAAAGGGATGGACTCGTCCACGGCGTGCATTGTAGCCTTTGCAATGTCCTCTTTTATGCGGGTGAAGGCTGCACAGGCCTCTGCCGCCAGGGGGAAGGAGGTTGACTTGATAAGGGGCCGGGCTTTGTCCGCGTAATTGGGCACCCATTGGGCGTAATAAGAGAAAAACCCCAGACATCTCTTCAGGGCTTTGAGGCAGTGAGGCAGGGGTAGTTCCAGAAGGGGGCGCATTCAGTCGGGGTCGGGGCCGATGACTCCGTTTTCCACTACACAGCCAAGGATAGCGAGGCGGGTGGTGCGAAACATACACTTTTCTTTGTTGTATGTCAAACTTAAGCGCTGGGCTGTTCGGAGGAATTTTTCTAGATTGGCGTCATGGCCCTGCTGGTCATGGCCGCAGATGGTGACATTGTCCAGGTAGGGAAAAGTGGCCTGCAGCGCGTTCTGGTCAACCATCCGGTCCATCTCCCTTTGGAAGACTGAGACCCCGTTGGTGACGCCGAAGGGGACTCTGAGGAAGTGGTAGAGGCGGCCGTTTGCCTCGAAGGCAGTATACTGGCGGTCTTCAGGCCTGATAGGGAGTTGGTGGTATGCCGACTTCAGGTCAATGGTAGAGAATACCCGGTACTGTGCAATCTGATTGACCATATCAGATATGTGGGGAAGGGGGTATGCGTCTAATTGGGTATACCTATTGATTGTTTGACTGTAGTCAATGACCAGGCGCTGTTTCTCGCCGGTCTTCACGACCACTACTTGGGCTCGCCATGGGCTGGTGCTGCCCTCGATAATCCCCTCCCGCAGGAGTCTCTCTACTTCTATTTTAATGAAGCTTCTATCCCCGGCACTGTACCGCCTGCTTTTTGTTGCGATGGGCTTGCAGTCGTGGGCGAGATTAGCAAACAACTGGGGGGGGGGCTGACTTTCAGGGTGGATAGGCTGCATATTGTGCGCGGCGGTTGTTTTAAACTTTGCCGGCTGCAGACTGTAAGTGGGAGCAGGGGCCCGCCGTACGCCATCGTGACACTCTCTAGGTGGCACTGGAAATCCAGTCCCAGTAGCACAGCAGCGCAGAGCTGTGGCAGGACAAGGAGTTTAAAGTCTTTGTACTCTGTGCCCATTACTGTCAGGGTCGCTACATAGTTGCCACCGACGTCCGCCGTATGGGACTTGGATGCCATAGAGACCCGGTGGCGCGTGGGCATGACTGATAGGGAGTAGCGTCGCACCGTGTCGGGGTGGATAAAGCTCTCCGTGCTCCCGCAGTCAAATAGGCAGTTTGTTGCGTGACCGTTTACCTTGATGTCCATCGTGGACCTGGCCAGTTGGTGAGGCCTGGATTGGTCCAGGATGATGGAGGCCATCGTTGAGGTCGGTGGGTCACTGTTGTACTCACGCGAGGCAGTGGGGGAGTCAGGGGCCTGGTCCCAAAGTGACGTCCAAGATGGCGGCCCGCACCGCTCACACGCAGCTGGTGATGTCCAAGATGGCGGCCCGCACGGCTCACACGCGGCTGGTGGTGTCCAAGATGGCGACCTGCACGGCTCACACGCGGCGCTGCTGGAGTTGGTCGGTTTCGCCCGGCACACTTTGGCATAGTGCCCCTTCTTTCCGCATTTGGAGCAGATCGCGTCCTTCGCCGGGCAGTGTTGTCTGGGGTGCTTGGCCTGGCCACAGAAATAACACTTTGAGCCTCTGGACATCGCAGCTGCAGTTGGGCTGCAGGTGGGCCATGGCGGTGGTGGCGTGGCGCAGGCCTGTGGCCTTACCGTGTCCCAAGATGGCGGCCCCCGCGACATCCACGGGGCGGGGAGGGCCGTATGGTCGGGGGGGTAGGCATCCATGTTTCGGAGGGCCACGTCCAGCGAGTTAGCAAGGGCCACAGCCTTCTGCAGGTTGAGCCCACTTTGCTCCAGCAGTCTGTCGAGTGTAGCTGGACCTGATGCCGGCGACGTAGGCGTCTCTGATTAGGTCATCAGTATTTTCCGCGGCCGTCACCGATTTGCACTTGCAGTCCCGGCCGAGGACTCTCAGTGCCCGTAGGTATTCGTCACCTGATTCCCCGGGTCACTGTTTGCGGGTAGCCAGGAGGTGTCTAGCGTAGACCTCGTTGACTGGCTTAGTATATTGTTCTTTTAGTATCGTGATAGCGGCCGTGTAGGATACAGCGTCTCGGATAATCGAATATACTTGGTGGCTCACCCGTAAGTTCAGTACTAGCAGTTTGTCGGCTTCGGTCCTGACGGTAGTGCTGGAGGCCTGCAGGAATGCTTCGAAGCAGCTCAGCCAGTGCTCGGAGTTATTTGATGCATCCGCCGTTTGAGGGTCCAGTTCCAGGCGTTCCGTTTTCAGGATTTGCTCCATTTCAAAAACTTTTGTTAATAAAATTGATGCGCCATCAATAACTACAGAAGACTAAGAGTTAAACTTATAACAAGTAGGCTTTTATTAACAAAAGAATACGAGCATGCCTCTGCTGGTAGACCGATCCTTAAAGCCAGGGGGACTGGAGGTCAATCACCTTTATACCTGGGCTTAGGGGTGGAGCCAGGGGCGGAGCCAGCTGAGGCATGCCCAGACATGTTCTGTGCAGGCAGATTAGTGGTTTACCACAGTTTCCAGCCCTGGGACTCTACATGGAGATTCCAGCCCTGGGACTGTACATGGGAATTCTACCCCTGGGACTGTACATGGGGATTCCACCCCTGGGACTGTACATGGGGGTTCTACCCCTGGGACTGTACATGGGGGTTCTACCCCTGAGACTGTACATGGGGATTACAATGCTGGGACTGCACATGGGGATTCCAGCCCTGGGACTGTGCATGTGGATTCTCAGCTTGGGACTGTACAGGGGGATTCCAACCCTGGGACTGCACATGGGGATTCCAACCCTGGGACTGTACATGGGGATTCCAAACCTGTGACTGTACATGGGGATTCTAACCCTGGGACTGTACATGGGGATTCCAACCCTGGGACTGTACATGGGGATTCCAAACCTGTGACTGTACATGGGGATTCTAACCCTGGGACTGTACATGGGGATTCCAACCCTGGGACTGTACATGGGGATTCCAAACCTGTGACTGTACATGCGGATTCCAAACCTGGGACTGCACATGGGGATTCCAACCCTGGGACTGTATATGGGGATTCCAAACCTGGGACTGCACATGGGGATTCCAACCCTGGGACTGCACATGGGGATTCCAACCCTGGGACTGTACATGGGGATTCCAAACCTGGGACTGTACATGGGGATTCTCAGCTTGGGACTGTACAGGGAGATACCAACCCTGGGACTGGACATGGGAATTCCAACCCTGTGACTGTACATGGGGATTCCAAACCTGGGACTGTACATGGGGTTTCCAACCCTGGGACTGTACGTAGGGATTCTAACCCTGGGACTGTACATGGGGATTCTAACCCTGGGACTGTACATGGGGATTCCAAACCTGGGACTGTACATGGGGATTCCAAACTTGGGACTGTACATGGGGATTCTAACCCTGGGACAGTAGGTGGGGATTCTAACCCTGGGACTGTACATGGGGATTCCAACCCTGGGACTGTACATGGGGATTCCAACCCTGGGACTGGAAATGGGGATTCCTATCCTGGGACTGTACATGGGGATTCCAACCCTGGGACTGTACGTGGGGATTCCAACCCTGGGAATGTACATGGCGATTCCAAACCTGGGACTGTACATGGGGTTTCCAACCCTGGGACTGTACATGGGGATTCCAACCCTTGGGACTGTACATGGGGATTCCAACCCTGGGACTGTACATGGGGATTCCAACCCTGGGACTGTACATGGCGATTCCAAACCTGGGACTGTACATGGGGTTTCCAACCCTGGGACTGTACATGGGGATTCCAACCCTTGGGACTGTACATGGGGATTCCAACCCTGGGACTGTACATGGGGATTCCAACCCTGGGACTGTATATGGGGATTCCAACCCTTGGGACTGTACATGGGGATTCCAACTCTGGGACTGTACATGGGGATTCCAACCCTGGGACTGTATATGGGGATTCCAACCCTGGGACTGTACATGGGGATTCCAACCCTGGGACTGTACATGGGGATTCCTACCCTGGGACTGTACATGGGGGTTCTACCCCTGGGAATGTACATGGGGATTCCAACCCTGGGACTGTACATGGGGGTCTAACCCTGGGACTGTACATGGGGATTCTAACCCTGGGACTGTACATGGGGATTCCAACCCTGGGACTGTACATGGGGTTTCTAACCCTGGGACTGTACACGGGGATTCCAACCCTGGGACTGTACATGGGGATTCTAACCCTGGGACCGTACATGAGGATTCCAACCCTGGGAATGTACATGGGGTTTCCAACCCTGGGAGTGTACATGGGGTTTCTAACCCTGGGACTGTACATGGGATTCAAACCCTGGGACTGTACATGGGGATTCTAACACTGGGACTGTACATGGGGATTCTAACCCTGGGACTGTACACGGGGATTCCAACCCTGGGACTCTACATGGGGTTTCTAACCCTGGGACTGTACATGGGGATTCCAAACCTGGGACTGTACATGGGGATTCTAACCCTGGGACTGTACATGGGGTTTCCAACCCCGGGACTGTACATGGGGTTTCCAACCCTGGGACTGTACATGGGGTTTCTAACCCTGGGACTGTACATGGGATTCTAACCCTGGGACTGTACATGGGGATTCTAACACTGGGACTGTACATGGGGATTACAACCCTGGGACTGTACATGGGGATTCCAACCCTGGGACTGTACATGGGGATTCCAACCCTTGGGACTGTACATGGGGATTCCAACCCTGGGACTGTACATGGGAATTGCAACTCTGGGACTGTACATGGGGATTCCAACCCTGGGACTGTATATGGGGATTCCAACCCTGGGACTGTACATGGGGATTCCAACCCTGGGACAGTACATGGGGATTCCAACCCTGGGACTGTACATGGGGGTTCTACCCCTGGGAATGTACATGGGGATTCCAACCCTGGGACTGTACACGGGGATTGCAACCCTGGGACTGTACATGGGGATTCTAACCCTGGGACTGTACATGGGGATTCTAACCCTGGGACTGTACATGGGGATTCCAACCCTGGGACTGTACATGAGGTTTCTAACCCTGGGACTGTACACGGGGATTCCAACCCTGGGACTGTACATGGGGATTCTAACCCTGGGACTGTACATGGGGATTCCAACCCTGGGAATGTACATGGGGTTTCCAACCCTGGGAGTGTACATGGGGTTTCTAACCCTGGGACTGTACATGGGATTCAAACCCTGGGACTGTACATGGGGATTCTAACACTGGGACTGTACATGGGGATTCTAACCCTGGGACTGTACACGGGGATTCCAACCCTGGGACTCTACATGGGGTTTCTAACCCTGGGACTGTACACGGGGATTCCAACCCTGGGACTCTACATGAGGTTTCTAACCCTGGGACTGTACACGGGGATTCCAACCCTGGGACTGTACATGGGGATTCTAACCCTGGGACTGTACATGGGGATTCCAACCCTGGGAATGTACATGGGGTTTCCAACCCTGGGAGTGTACATGGGGTTTCTAACCCTGGGACTGTACATGGGATTCAAACCCTGGGACTGTACATGGGGATTCTAACACTGGGACTGTACATGGGGATTCTAACCCTGGGACTGTACACGGGGATTCCAACCCTGGGACTCTACATGGGGTTTCTAACCCTGGGACTGTACATGGGGATTCCAAACCTGGGACTGTACATGGGGATTCTAACCCTGGGACTGTACATGGGGATTCCAACCCCGGGACTGTACATGGGGTTTCCAACCCTGGGACTGTACATGGGGTTTCTAACCCTGGGACTGTACATGGGATTCTAACCCTGGGACTGTACATGGGGATTCCAACCCTGGGACTGTACATGGGAATTCTAACACTGGGACTGTACATGGGGATTCTAACCCTGGGACTGTACACGGGGATTCCAACCCTGGGACTCTACATGGGGTTTCTAACCCTGGGACTGTACATCGGGATTCCAAACCTGGGACTGCACGTGTTTTCCAACCCTGCGACTGTACATGGGGATTCCAACCCTTGGACTGCACATGGGGATTCCAAACCTGGGGCTGTTCATGGGAATTCAAACCTGGGACTGCATATAGGGATTACAGCCCTGGGACTGTATGTGGGGATACTAACCCTGGGAGTGTATACGGGGATTCTAACCCTGCGACTGTACATGGGGATTCTATCCCTGGGACTGTACATGGGGATTCTAACCTTGGGACTGTACATGGGGATTCCAACCCTGGGACTGTACATGGGAATTCTACCATTGGGACTGTACATGGGGATTCTAACCCTGGGACTGTACATGGGGATTCCAACCCTGGGACTGTACATGGGGATTCCAACCCTGTGAGTGTACATGGGGATTCCATAATTGGGAATGTACATGGGGATTCGAACCCTATGACTGTACATGGTGATTCCAACGTTGTGACTGTACATGGGGATTCCAACCCTGAGACTGTACATGGGTATTCGAACCCTGGGACTGTACATGGGGATTCCAACCCTGGGACTCTACTTGGGGATTCCCACCCTGGGACTGTACATGGGGATTCTGACCCTGGGACTGTACATGGGGATTCCAACCCTGGGACTGTACATGGGGATTCTAACCCTGGGATTGTACATGGGGATTCCAACCCTGAGATTGTACATGGGGAATCTACCCCTGGGACTGTACATGGGGATTCTAATCCTGGGACTGTACGTGGGTGTTACAACTCTGGGACTGTATGTGGGGATTCTAACCCTGGGTCTGTACGTGGGGATTCCATCCCTGGGTCTGTACATGGGGATTCTTCACCGGGACGGTACATGGGGAATCCAACCCTATGACTGTACATGGTGGTTCAACCCCTGGGACTGTACATGGGGATTCAAACCCTGGAACTGTATATGGGCATTCTAACCCTGGGACTGTACATTGGGTTTGCAGCCCTGGGGCTCTACATGGAGATTCCAGCCCTGGGACTGTACATGCAGATAGCAACCCTGGGACTGTACATGGGAATTCTACCCCTGGGACTGTACATGGGAATTCTACCCCTGGGACTGTACATGGGGGTTCTACCCCTGGGACTGTACATGGGTGTTCTACCCCTGGGATTGTACATGGGGATTACAACCCTGGGACTGTACATGGGGATTCCAGCCCTGGGACTGTACATGGGGATTCCAGCCCTGGGACTGTACGTGGGGATTCAAACCCTGGGACTGTGCATGGGAATTCCAACCCTGTGACTGTACATGGGGATTCCAAACCTGGGACTGTACATGGGGATTCTCAGCTTGGGACTGTACAGGGGGATTCCAACCCTGGGACTGTACATGGGGATTCCAAACCTGGGACTGTACATGGGGATTCCAACCCTGGGACTGTACGTGGGGATTCTACCCCTGCAACTGTACATGGGTGTTCTACCCCTGGGACTCTACATGGGGGTTCTACCCCTGGGAATGTACATGGGGATTGCCACCCTGGGACTGCACATGGGGGTTCAAACCCTGGGACTGTACAAGGGGATTCCAACACTCAGACTGTACATGGGGATTCTACCCCTGGGACTGTACATGGGGATTCCAGCCCTGGGACTGTAAGTGGGGATTCTAAACCTGGGACTGTACATGGGGATTCCAGCCCTGGTATTGTACATGGGGATTCCAGCCCTGGGACTGTACATGGGGATTCTAACCCTGGGACTGTACATGGGCATTCCAACCCTCGGACTGCACATTGGGATTCCAGCCCTGGAACTCTACATGGGGATTCCAACCCTGGGACTGTAAATGGGGATTCCAACCATGTGACTGTACATGGGGATTCCAACCCTGTGACTGTACATGGGGATTCTCACCCTGGGATTGTACATGGGGATTCTCACCCTGGGACTGTTCATGGGGATACCATCTCTGGGACAGTGCATGGGGATTCTAACTGTGGGACTGTACATGGGGATTCTAACCCTGGGACTGTGCTTAGAAACATAGAAATACAGAAGATAGGAGCAGGAGTAGGCCATTCGGCCCCTCGAGCCTGCTCCACCATTCAATGAGATCATGGCTGATCAACCAAGCTCAGTACCCTGTCCCTGCCTTCTCCCCATATCCCTTGATCCCTTTAGCCTTATGAAATATATCTAACTCCTTCTTGAATATATTTAATGAATTGGCCTCAACTGCCTTCAATGGTAGAGAATTCCACAGGTTCACGACTCTCTGAGTGAAGAAATTCCTCCTCATCTCTGTCCTAAATGGCTTACCCCTTATTCTTAGACTGTGACCCCTGGTTCTGGACTCCCCAGCCATTGGGAACATCCTTCCTGCACCTAGTCTGTCTAGTCCTGTTAGAATTTTATAAGTTTCAATGAGATCTGCTCTCATTCTTCTAAACTCCAGCGAGTGTAAGCCCAATCGACACAATCTCTCCTCATACGTCATTCCTGCCATCCCAGATATCAGTCTGGTGTATCTTCCCTGCACTTCCTCCATGGCAAGAACATCCTTCCTCAGATAAGGGGACCAAAACTGCACACAATACTCAAGGTGTGGTCTCACCAAGACCCTGTACAACTGCAGCAAGACATCCTTGTTCCTGTACTCGAACCCACTCGCTACGAACGCCAGCATACTATTTGCCTTCTTAACCGCCTGCTGCACCTGCATGCTTACCTTCAGCGACTGGTGCACAAGGACACCCAGGTCTCGTTGCACTTCCCCTTCTCCCAATCTATTGCCATTCAGATAATAATCTGCCTTCCTGTTTTTGCAGGAAAGTGGATAACCTCACATTTATCCACATTATTCTGCATCTGCCATGCATTTGCCCAATCGCCCAACCTGTCCAAATCATACTGGAGTTTCTCAGCATCCTCCGCACAACACACACCCACACAGCTTTGTGTCATCTGCAAACTTGGAGATATTACATCTAATTCCCTCGTCCAGATCATTAATATATATTGTGAACAGCTGGGGTCCTAGGACCGATCTGTGCGGTACCCCACTAGCCATTGCCTGCCACTCAGAAAAAGATCAGTTTATTCCAACTCTTTGCTTCCTGTCTGCCAACTAGTTCTCTATCCAAGTCAGTACCTTGCCCCCAATCCCATGTGCCTTAACTTTAGACGCTGATCTCTTATGCGGGACCTTATCGAAAGCCTTCTGAAAGTCCAATTTCTTCACCCAGAGTGTGGTGAACCTGTGGAATTCTCTACCAGAGAAGGCAGCTGAAAGTACGTGGGGATTCTAACCCTGGGACTGTACATGGGCATTCCAACCCTGGGACTGTACATGGGCATTCCAACCCTGGGACTGTACATGGGGATTCCAACCCTGGGACTGTACATGGGGATTCCAGCCCTGGGACTGTACATGGGGAGTCCAGCCCTGGGACTGTACATGGGGATTCTACCCCTCGGACTGTACATGGGGATTCCAACCCTGGGACTGTACATGGGGATTCCAACCCTGGGACTGTACATGGGGAGTCCAGCCCTGGGACTGTACATGGGGATTCTACCCCTCGGACTGTACATGGGGATTCCAACCCTGGGACTGTACATGGGGATTCCAACCCTGAGATTGTACATGGGGAATCTACCCCTGGGACTGTACATGGGGATTCTAATCCTGGGACTGTACGTGGGTGTTACAACTCTGGGGCTGTACGTGGGGATTCTAACCCTGGGACTGTACGTGGGGTTTCCAACCCTGGGTCTGTACATGGGGATTCTACACCGGGACGGTACATGGGGAATGCAACCCTATGACTGTACATGGGGATTCAACTCCTGGGACTGTACATGGGGATTCCAACCCTGGAACTGTATATGGGCATTCTAACCCTGGGACTGTACATTGGGTTTCCAGCCCTGGGACTCTACATGGGGATTCCAGCCCTGGGACTCTACAAGGAGATTCTCACCTTGGGACTGTACATGGGGTTTCTGACCCTGGGATGGTACATGGGGATTCCAAATCTGGGACTGTACATGGGGATTCTGACCCTGGGACTGTACATGGGGATGCCAACCCTGGGACTGTACATGGAGATTCTAACCCTGGGACTGTACATGGAGATTCTAACCCTGGGACTGTACATGGGGATTCTAACCCTGGGACTGTATAAAGGGAGCCCAGCTCTGCGTTCTTCTGTTACAATTGTGTGGGATGACTGAATCAATGATTTACTCTGCCGGGCACTAGGACCCGGTTGGGAACAGACACTGAAGCCCTGCCCAATGTTTTTCCTGGCCAAAATGTCTGCGCATGCGCTTTGCTGCTCACTGAATTAAGATGGCGGCCGTTCGCTTGGGCCTGTGACCGGTAGAAGACCTTCAGATTGTTGTTTGGGGCTTGCGACCTACACTAGTTATTTGTGATGCCTGCCGGCCCACCTGTCCGCCCAATACTCCACTCCGTCCGGCCGCTTCTCAGTAATTTATCAGGACGTGGCCCGCAATAACCCGCAACGCGCATGATCCAAAGACAGGTGGTCCCGCGCCTGCGCACTGGGCTCCTGCGGGGCATGCTGGGTAAAAACCATTGAAAGGCCACATTAGTGAATGGAACAGGATTTACTGGGATTGCATTGAGCACTGAACCATGTTCATTCTAGTAGTTAGAGTGTGTTTCTGCTGATCTTAATAACCCTGGGCTGGAGATTAATGTCTGTATATAAATCTATCTATCTATCTTATAAGCAGGGGGTGCCCGGTGTTGCCAGGGCAATTTTGGGCCGCGCGGTCTCCCTGCCCCTGTCTGTCCCCCCTCTCTCTCCCTCTTCCCCTCTCCCTGTGCTGTCCTTTCCCTCCCTCGCGCCTGAGGCCCGGTGCCATTGTGACAGCGGCCGTGCGGGGCCTAGCGCTTGAGGCGCTGTCGGGCCGAGATGGACCCGAGCTGAGCTCCCCCGCGGATCGCACGGCTGACGGCCGGCCACTGCCGCTCCCCGACTGCTGTGTGTGTCAGGCCAAGGGGTTGCGAGGCACGGCCCGAGTGAGCCCAACTTACCTGCCGCTATGGCGGAGCGGGATTGGCAGCCGCAATGTGGGTGTTTCTTTTGCTGCTGCTGTCCCTGTGGGGATGGAAAAAATGGCGGCGAAGTTTAGGGAGACTGGAGGATTAGGACCCGCCCGTGGTGCACTGATTGGTCAACCATCAGGTGAGTGAACTGTAGGATTGGTCAAGCAGCACGTCACTCAACGCTAATAAGAGGTAGGATTGGTCAACCGTTAATGAGTGGATTTTTGAACGTTTTTTGTACACTGTCCAAACAATTTTTGTCTGACGAGAAAGTAAATACGCCTATGAGAGTCCCCTAACGATAAGGTTTCTTTCGATATAACATACGTGTAGGTACGCTCTATAACTTTTGATTGTATCGCCAGACAGAGAGACAGAGAGAGAGACAGGCAGAGAAGAGAAGATAAGATAAGAATAAGATATATATATATACTAGCTGGGGGGGGGGGGGTCGGCGTTGCCAGGGCTGTTTTGGGCTGGGCAATTTAAATCGAGTCCCAGGCTTTCGGCCCTGTCTCTCTGTCCCTCTGTGAATCTGCTGCCGGGCAACATTTCTACCTTTTAATACCTTCAAAGATGAAAGTGAAAGTACTTATAAAACGTTTTTGGTAAATCTTATGTTATTTTTAAAAGAGATACTAACATTTTCGAAGCTGGATTAGCAGATTTTGAGCTGGAAGTAGTTGAAGTAATGGCTGCCCGATGCCTGAGTTCAAAATCATTAGTCCTGCCCACAGACGCAGCGATTGGCCAACCATCAGGTGACTGAACTGTAGGATTGGCCAATCATCAGGTCACAGGATTGGTCAACCTTGACGTCACTCAATGCTAATTAGCAGATAATGAGAGGAATTTTGAAGGTTTTTTTGTATATTGTCTGAACAATTTTTGTCCGACCGAAAAGTAAATATGCTTATGACCGTTCCGGAATCGTATGCTTTCTTTTGATGTAATGCGCGTGTAGGTACGCTCTGTAACTTTAGAGTGTATAGCCGGACAGACAGACAGACGGAAGGACAGACAGACAGACAGATCGATCCTTTTATATATATAGACTAGCTGGAGTGCCCGGCGGTGCCGAGGCTTTTTCGAGGGCATGTTGTTGTTGGAAAAGAGAGAGCGACTGGGGGCGAAGAGAGAGAGTGACTGGGGGGGAAGAGAGAGAGCAACTGGGGGGGAAGAGAGAGAGCGACTGGGGGGGAAGAGAGAGAGCGACTGGGGGGGAAGAGAGAGAGCGACTGGGGGGGAAGAGAGAGAGCGACTGGGGGGGAAGAGAGAGAGCGACTGGGGGGAAGAGAGGAGAGCGACTGGGGGGAAGAGAGAGCGCGACTGGGGGGGAAGAGAGAGAGCGACTGGGGGGAAGAGAGAGAGCGACGGGGGGAAGAGAGCGACTGGGGGGGAAGAGAGAGAGTGACGGGGGGGGAAGAGAGAGAGCGACTGGGGCGGAAGAGGGAGAGCGACTGGGGGGGAAGAGAGAGAGCGACTGGGGGGAAGAGTGAGAACGATTGGGGGGGAAGAGAGAGAGCGACTGGGGGAAGAGAGAGAGCGACTGGGGGGAAGAGAGAGAGCGACTGGGGGGAAGAGAGAGAGCGACTGGGGGGGAAGAGAGAGCGCGACTGGGGGGAAGAGAGAGAGCGACTGGGGGGGAAGAGAGAGAGCGACTGGGGGGGAAGAGAGAGAGCGACTGGGGGGGAAGAGAGAGAGCGACTGGGGGGGAAGAGAGAGAGCGACTGGGGGGGAAGAGAGAGAGTGACTGGGGGGAAGAGAGAGCGTGACTGGGGGGAAGAGAGAGAGCGACTGGGGGGGAAGAGAGAGCGACGGGGGGAAGAGAGAGAGCGACTGGGGGGGAAGAGAGAGAGCGACTGGGGGGAAGAGAGAGAGCGACTGGGGGGGAAGAGAGAGAGCGACTGGGGGGGACAAGAGAGAGCAACTGGGGGGGGAAGAGAGAGAGCGACTGTGGGGGGAAGAGAGAGAGCGACTGGGGGGGAAGAGAGGGAGCGACTGGGGGGGGAAGAGAGAGAGTGACTGGGGGGAAGAGAGAGAGCGACTGGGGGGACGAGAGAGAGCGACGGGGGTGAAGAGAGAAAGCGATGGGGGGAAGAGAGAGCGCGACTGGGGGGGAAGAGAGAGCGCGACTGGGGGGGAAGAGAGAGCGCGACGGGGGGAAGAGAGAGAGTGACGGGGGGAAGAGAGAGAGCGACTGGGGGGAAGAGCGAGAGCGACTGGGGGGGAAGAGAGAGAGTGACTAGGGGGGAAGAGAGAGAGCGACTGGGGGGAAGAGAGAGAGTGACTGGGGGGGAAGAGAGAGAGCGACGGGGGAAGAGAGAGAGCGACGGGGGAGAGAGAGCGACGGAGGGAAGAGAGAGTGCGACGGGGAAGAGAGAGAGCGACTGGGGGGGGAAGAGAGAGAGCAACTGGGGGGGAAGAGAGAGAGCGACGGGGGGAGGAAGAGAGAGAGCGATGGGGGGGAAGAGACAGAGCGACTGGGGGGGGAAGAGAGAGAGCGACTGGGGGGAAGAGAGAGCGCGACTGGGGGGGGAAGAGACAGAGCGACTGGGGGGGGGAAGAGAGAGAGCGACTGGGGGGAAGAGAGAGTGCGACTGGGGGGGAAGAGAGAGAGTGACTGGGGGGGGCAGAGAGAGAGTGACTGGGGGGGAAGAGAGAGAGCGGCTGGGGGGGGAAGAGAGAGCGCGACTGGGGGGAAGAGAGAGCGCGACTGGGGGGGAAGAGAGAGAGTGACTGGGGGGAAGAGAGAGAGCGACTGGGGGGGGAAGAGAGAGAGCGACTTAGGGGAAAGAGAGAGAGCGACTGGGGGGGAAGAGAGCGACTGGGGGAAGAGAGAGCGTGACTGGGGGCAAGAGAGAGCGCGACGGGGGAAAGAGAGAGAGCGACTGGGGGGGAAGAGATAGAGCGACTGGGGGGGAAGAGAGAGAGCGACTGGGGGGAGAGAGAGAGCGACTGGGGGGGAAGAGAGAGCGACTGGGGGGGAAAAGAGAGAGCAACTGGGGGGTAGAGAGAGAGCAACTGGGGGGTAGAGAGAGAGCAACTGGGGGGGAAGAGAGAGAGCGACTGGGGGGAAGAGAGAGAGAGAGACTGGGGGGGAAGAGGGAGAGCGACTGCGGGGGAAGAGAGAGAGCGACTGGGGGGGAAGAGAGAGAGCGACTGGGGGGGAAGAGAGAGAGCGACTGGGGGGGAAGAGAGAGAGCGACTGGGGGGGAAGAGAGAGAGCGACTGGGGGGGAAGAGAGAGAGCGACTGGGGGGGAAGAGAGAGAGCGACTGGGGGGGAAGAGAGAGAGCGACTGGGGGGGAAGAGAGAGAGCGACTGGGGGGAAGAGAGAGAGCGACGGGGGGAAGAGAGCGACTGGGGGGGAAGAGAGAGAGTGACGGGGGGGAAGAGAGAGAGCGACTGGGGCGGAAGAGGGAGAGCGACTGGGGGGGAAGAGAGAGAGCGACTGGGGGGAAGAGTGAGAACGATTGGGGGGGAAGAGAGAGAGCGACTGGGGGAAGAGAGAGAGCGACTGGGGGGAAGAGAGAGAGCGACTGGGGGGAAGAGAGAGAGCGACTGGGGGGGAAGAGAGAGCGCGACTGGGGGGGAAGAGAGAGAGCGACTGGGGGGGAAGAGAGAGAGCGACTGGGGGGGAAGAGAGAGAGCGACTGGGGGGGAAGAGAGAGAGCGACTGGGGGGGAAGAGAGAGAGCGACTGGGGGGGAAGAGAGAGAGTGACTGGGGGGAAGAGAGAGCGTGACTGGGGGGAAGAGAGAGAGCGACTGGGGGGGAAGAGAGAGCGACGGGGGGAAGAGAGAGAGCGACTGGGGGGGAAGAGAGAGAGCGACTGGGGGGAAGAGAGAGAGCGACTGGGGGGGAAGAGAGAGAGCGACTGGGGGGGACAAGAGAGAGCAACTGGGGGGGGAAGAGAGAGAGCGGCTGTGGGGGGAAGAGAGAGAGCGACTGGGGGGGGAAGAGAGGGAGCGACTGGGGGGGGAAGAGAGAGAGTGACTGGGGGGAAGAGAGAGAGCGACTGGGGGGACGAGAGAGAGCGACGGGGTGAAGAGAGAAAGCGATGGGGGGAAGAGAGAGCGCGACTGGGGGGGAAGAGAGAGCGCGACTGGGGGGGAAGAGAGAGCGCGACGGGGGGAAGAGAGAGAGTGACGGGGGGAAGAGAGAGAGCGACTGGGGGGAAGAGCGAGAGCGACTGGGGGGGAAGAGAGAGAGTGACTAGGGGGGAAGAGAGAGAGCGACTGGGGGGAAGAGAGAGAGTGACTGGGGGGAAGAGAGAGAGCGACGGGGGGAAGAGAGAGAGCGACGGGGGAGAGAGAGCGACGGAGGGAAGAGAGAGTGCGACGGGGAAGAGAGAGAGCGACTGGGGGGGAAGAGAGAGAGCAACTGGGGGGGAAGAGAGAGAGCGACGGGGGGAGGAAGAGAGAGAGCGATGGGGGGGAAGAGACAGAGCGACTGGGGGGGAAGAGAGAGAGCGACTGGGGGGAAGAGAGAGCGCGACTGGGGGGGAAGAGACAGAGCGACTGGGGGGAAGAGAGAGAGCGACTGGGGGGAAGAGAGAGTGCGACTGGGGGGGAAGAGAGAGAGTGACTGGGGGGGCAGAGAGAGAGTGACTGGGGGGAAGAGAGAGAGCGGCTGGGGGGAAGAGAGAGCGCGACTGGGGGAAGAGAGAGCGCGACTGGGGGGGAAGAGAGAGAGTGACTGGGGGGAAGAGAGAGAGCGACTGGGGGGGAAGAGAGAGAGCGACTAGGGGAAAGAGAGAGAGCGACTGGGGGGGAAGAGAGCGACTGGGGGGAAGAGAGAGCGTGACTGGGGGCAAGAGAGAGCGCGACGGGGGAAAGAGAGAGAGCGACTGGGGGGGAAGAGATAGAGCGACTGGGGGGGAAGAGAGAGAGCGACTGGGGGGGAGAGAGAGAGCGACTGGGGGGGAAGAGAGAGCGACTGGGGGGGAAAAGAGAGAGCAACTGGGGGGTAGAGAGAGAGCAACTGGGGGGAAGAGAGAGAGCGACTGGGGGGAAGAGAGAGAGAGACTGGGGGGGAAGAGGGAGAGCGACTGCGGGGGAAGAGAGAGAGCGACTGGGGGGGAAGAAAGAGAGCGACTGGGGGGAAGAGGGAGCACGACTGGGGGGGGAAGAGAGAGCGCAACTGGGGGGGAAGAGAGAGAGCGACTGGGGGAGGAGAGAGAGCGACTGGGGGGAAGAGAGAGAGCGACGGGGGGAGGAAGAGAGAGAGCGACAGGGGGGAAGAGAGCGACAGGGGGGGGAAGAGAGAGAGCGACTGGGGGGGAAGAGAGAGAGCGACTGGGGGGGAAGAGAGAGAGCGACTGGGGGGGGAAGAGAGAGAGCGACTGGGGGGGGGAAGAGAGAGAGCGACTGGGGGGGGAAGAGAGAGAGCGACTGGGGGGGCTAGAAAGAGAGTGACTGGGGGAGAAGAGAGAGAGCGACTGGGGGAGAAGAGAGAGAGCGACTGGGGGGAAGAGAGAGAGCGACTGGGGGGGAAGAGAGAGAGTGACTGGGGGGAAGAGAGAGAGCGGCTGGGGGGAAGAGAAAGAGCGACTGGGGGGGGAAGAGGGGAGCGACTGGGGGGGAAGAGAGAGCGACTGGGGGGGAAGAGAGAGAGCGACTGGGGAAAGAGAGAGAATGACTGGGGGGAAGAGAGAGTGACTCGGGGGGAAGAGAGAGAGCGACTGGGGGGAAGAGAGAGAGCGACTGGGGGGGAAGAGAGAGAGCGACTTGGGGGGGAAGAGAGAGAGCGACTGGAGGGGAAGAGAGAGAGCGACTGGGGGGGAAGAGAGAGCGCGACTGGGGGGGAAGAGAGAGAGCGACTGGAGGGGAGAGAGAGCGCGACTGGGGGGAAGAGAGAGAGCGACTGAGGGGGAAGAGAGAGAGCGACTGGGGGGGAAGAGAGAGAGCGACTGAGGGTGAAGAGAGAGAGCGACTGGTGGGGAAGAAAGAGAGCGACTTGGGGGAAGAGAGAGAGCGACTGGGGGGGAAGAGAGAGAGCGACGGGGGGGAAGAGAGAGACGGGGAGAAGAGAGAGAGAGAGGGAAGGAGGGAGGGAAGGAAAGAGAGAGAGAGGGAAGGAAAGAGAGAGAGAGGGAAGGAGGGAGAGAGGGAAGGAGAGAGAGAGAGGGAAGGAGAGAGAGAGGGAGACAGAGACAGAGGGAAGGAGAGAGAGAGACAGAGAGGGAAGGAGAGAAAGGGGAAAGGGGTGGGGGAGCCAGGGGTGGGGAGCAAGGGGTCGGGGGAGCAAGGGGTCGGGGGAGCAAGGGGTCGGGGGAGCAAGGGGTCAGGGGAGAAACGGGGGGGGTGGGTGCGAAATGGGGCGGTGGGTGAGAAACAGGTGGGTGGGTGAGAAACGGGTGGGTGGGTGAGAAATGGGTGGGTGGGTGAGAAACGGGTGGGTGGGGGAGAAATGGGTGGGTGGGTGAGAAACGGGTGGGTGGGGGAGAAACGGGTGGGTGGGGGAGAAGCGTGGGGTGGGTGGGGGGGAGAAGGTTGGGGTGGGTGGGGGGGAGAAGGGTGGGGTGGTTGGGGGGAGAAGGGTGGTGTGGGTGGGAGAAGGGTGGGGGTGGGAGACGGGTGGGGTGGGTGGGGGGGGAGTAGGGTGGGGTGGGTTGGGGAGAAGGGTGGGGTGGTTGGGGCGAGAAGGGTGGGGTGGTTGGGGGGAGAACGGTGGTGTGGGTGGGAGAAGGGTGGGGTGGGAGACGGGTGGGGTGGGTGGGGGGGAGAAGGGTGGGGTGGGTGCGGGTGGGTAGGGTGGAGAAGGGTGGGGTGGGTGGGGGTGGTGGGTAGGGTGGGTGAGGGGGAAAAGGGTGGGTGGGGAGAAAGGGGCGGGATGGGAGGGGTGGGGTGGGTGGGGGAGAAAGTGCTGGGTGAAAGGGGTGGGGGGAGAAAGGGGTGGGTGGGGGGGGTGGGGGGGAAGGGGGTGTGGGGTGGAAAGGGGTGTGGGGGAGGGAAGGGGAGGCAGGAGGGTGTGGGGGGGCGTGGGTGGGGAAGGGGGGTGTGGGGGGGGAAGGGGGAGTGGGGGGAAGGGGGGGTGTGTGGGGGGAGAAGGGGGGGTGGGGGGGGAGAAGGGGGGGTGTGGGGGGGGAGAAGGTGGGTGTGGGGGGAACGGGGAAAGGGGGGGTGGGAGCGGGATGGGGGGGTGGGGTTAAGGGTGGGGTGCGGGGGGAAGGGGGGTGTGGGGGGGCTTGGGAGGGCTTGGGGAAGAGGTTGTGGGGTGGGGAATGGTGGGTGGGGTGGGGTGGTGGGGGGGAAAGGGGGTGTGTGGGGGGAAGGGGGGTGTCGGGGGTGTGGGGGGGGAAGGGGGGTCTGTGGGGGTGTGGGGGGGAAGGGGGGTGGGGGGGATGGGAGGGTGTGGGGAGGGAAGGGGGTTGGGGGGGGAAGGGGGTAGGGGTGGTGGGGGGGTAAGGGGTGGAAAGGGAGGGGGGGGTGAGGGAGGGGAGGGGGGAGGAGGGGAGGGGGGGAAGTGGGGGTTGGGGGGGAAGGGTGTGTGGGGGAAGGAGGGGGGAAAGGGAGTGGGGGGAAGGGAGGGGGGGAAAGGGAGGGGGAGCCAGCAGACCCTCTGCCAGTGTTGGTCCCTGTCTGGGCCAGAAGCTGGGACTGGAGTTGCGCTGCTGGCCGTTGGTGAAGCTAGGCCTCGGGCCCCCTGCACTGACATGGCAAGGGGTGGGGGAGCAAGGGGTGGGGAAACATGAAACTTAAAAGTATTTATAAAACATTTTTGGTAAATCTTTCTATAACATACACTTTACAACCTCACCAATCTTTTTATTAAACAAGGGGTCCTCACCTCTCAGTGTGTTGTACCACAAACAATGGCCGCCGTTTGCTTTTCAGTTGGAAAGATTAGGCCCCGCCCACACAGTCGATTGTCTGTCTTGGTCACCAGGACCCGATTGGCAGCACAGAAGCCCCACCCACTCTATGTTCCTGTACTAAGATGGCCGCGCATGCACTCTGTTACACACTGAATCAAAATGGCGTCGCACTGAAACTTTTCACCCTCCTTGACAAAGATGGCTGCCATTAACCTGGGGCTGTCAGCAGAAGAAATTTCCTCAGCTGCAAACACAGGATCTTCAGATTATTATTCGGGGCTTGCGACCTACCCCAGTTGCTTATGAAGCCTCCCCACCTACTGACCCCGGGAATGGAGCTGAGGCAGCACATCCTCTCCCCTCTGCCAGTGTTTGTCTCTGTCTAGGCTGGGAGCCTGGGACTAGAGTTGCGCTGCTGGCAGTTGGAGAAGCCTAGGCCCTGGGCCTGGAAAAAACGGTGAAAGGTAGGAAAATTATAGAGGTTAGAGAAAAGATTTACAAATTAATTAACTTTTTTAAAAAACAATGTGTGTTTTAAAAGCAACTTTTTTTTTGCTGGAAATGTAGATTTTAAAAGAAACACGCAGAAAGCGGGAAAAAGAAATGAAAAGTTTGGAATCAAGATGGCGGCGACTCACCTCGGTTCAGAACAATAAGGCCCGCCCACACACGCACCGATTGGTCGACCGTCAGGTCACCGAAGCGTAGGATTGGTCAATCGTCCCATCACTCGACTGTAGGAGGGCCCGCCCGCATGTGCCAGGAACCCGCCCCCGCCACGCAGCGATTGGTCCACCGTCGGGTCGCTCGACCGTACGATTGGTCGACCTTAATGAGCGGATAATGAGATGCTAATGAGCGGAATTTTGAACGTTTTTAGGATACTGCGGGCGCAATTTTTGTCTCGCCGAAACGTAAATATGCTTACGACCGTTCCGGAATCGTAAGCTTTCTTTTGATGTGACGCACGTGTAGGTACGCTCTATAACTTTAGAGTGTAATGCAGAATTCTGTAAAAG